>NC_092236.1:54229934-54247434 GCF_036320965.1 Panulirus ornatus
AACCATCCACCACCACATAACCAACCAACCAATTCCACACAACCAACCATCCACCTCCACACAACCAACCATCCGCCCAACTCCACACAACCAACCAACCAATTCCACACAACCAACCACCCAATTCCACACAACCAACCATCCACCTCCACACAACCAACCATCCAACCAACTCCACACAACCAACCATCCACATCGAGCATCTACGAGGAACCGCCATCACTAGCAAGAACAATTTAATCTATTTCGGTCCCGCACGGCGAAACAATTTGAGAAAACACGCCAGAAGACTGGAGTAAAATGAAAAAAAAAAATATATATATATATCATAAATTTCTTGGTGTGTCCCATTAAGGTGCGAAGCACAAACGATCTGTCCTGGGGTTTGAGGGTTTCTTTTAAGACCATGTTGGGGGACAGAGGGGGTTTGGTGTCTGCCACTGCCCTTGAGGTTGATGCCACAATACTGCGGGTGGGGCTGAGTCGTCCCCCCTCCTCTGGCAGTTCGGTTGTCTTTTGTAACTTCTGGGGCTCCCAGGTGGGGTTGTGATTGCTGGAAAACCATCCCTGGGGTTGTGTTAAGCCACTCCGATGCTAGAGATGTGAATGGCTGTGCTCATGACGGGGTTGTGACCCCTGGCGCCCCTGGAGGGTCCAGGACTAGTGCAACAGATGGATGTTGCCTGGTGATGCTCGCGCCCCCTGGGGGCCAGGGGGGGTCGTATAGCTGCCACACTACCAGGACACGCCACTGACCATAACCTCCAGGCGCACGCACACTTAAAGAACATAAAACCCTCTAACACAGAGAACCACTGACGGATCATCAGGTGTCTCTCTCTCCTACCGCCCACCTACCCGATTTAACAGAAATACCTCACAGCTTCCCACGTCGACTTCGGCATCTCTCACACGCCCCTCCTCTGTAATGCCCAGCACCTAACCTGTGTGGGTTTACACCTCAGACACAGCGTCGTTCGTCATCAGTACTATACAATAAGGCGCCTCGTTTATCCAGTAATTAAGAAGCAAACTCACTCAAATGTGGTCTGCAACTCCCATCAAAATACCATTCGAGTATACGTATGCTTGAAGCTTCGAATGCATGTGTGCGAACGATCCTCTCCTGTATGTGTGCGACCCCACCCCCCTGTGTGTACGACTCCCCTGTGTATGTACGAATCCCCTGCATGTGTGCGACCCTCCGGCATGTGTACGACTCCCATGTATGTGCACGATTCCCCTGTATGTGTACGACTATACAATGAAATCTCTTACATCTTTAGTACCTAGAGGGCTAAGTACGACCGGGAGAAGCACGTAAGGAGGAGGAGGAAGAGGAGGAAGAGGAGGACGAGGAGGAGGAGGGAAAAGAAATATAACAACGCGACTGTCCTCACACCACGGGGTGGAGAGGGAGGAGGGGGTGGGTTTAAGCAACATTTTACCACTTGGTCCCAAAAGGTGACATATGTCGGACCGACACGTCGCAACGCCTCCCCACGCACGTCATCACCAACACGACGGCATCCGACCGTCGTACACCTCCCCACTCAGATATCACACCACCACCAGCACGGGGCCTCCACGGGCATTGGATGGAGTGTGGTGGTGGTGGTGGTGGTGGTGGTGTGTGGTGGCGATGGTTGTGGTGGGGAGGGTGAGGGAGGGATGGAGGAACCTGAGGGGGGAGCCCCCCTCCAGCAGTGACACAAGAGGCTTCATCACCCGGGGAGGTGGTAGTGGTGTAACATCAACATCTGCTCCCTGCATCAGCCAGACCCACGTCCCCTCCCACCTCCCCACCATCTCACCCACTCCCCGACTCCCAATGCCTTGGCTTTACACCATCTCCTCGTAATTGCTCTTATGAGGAGCGCCTCGAGTTTTATGAGGAGCTGGGGCCCGCCCCCATGGTTTATGAGGAGCGCCTCGAGTTTTATGAGGAGCTGGGGCCCGCCCCCATGGTTTATGAGGAGGGCCTCGAGTTTTATGAGGAGTTGGGGCCCGCCCCCATGGTTTATGAGGAGCGCCTCGAGTTTTATGAGGAGCTGGGGCCCGCCCCCATGGTTCATGAGGAGCGCCTCGAGTTTTATGAGGAGCGCCTCGAGTTTTATGAGGAGCTGGGGCCCGCCCCCATGGTTTTTGAGGAGCGCCTCGGATTTTATGAGGAGCTGGAGCCCGCCCCCATGGTTTATGAGGAGCTGGGGTCCACCCCCATGGTTTACGAGGAGTGAGGCAAGTCCTATGCTGCTGCTGCTGCAGCTGCTGCTCATGCCCCAGTATGGAGTCTCTCCTGGGGCGATCATATATTTGGTGACACTTACGCCTTCGTCGTGGGGTTCCTTCGTGTACCCTCCCCACGCACCCCACACACACACCCAGGGTTTCCACCTGTCCCCGTGTCCCCCACCATCCCACACACCCACTCAAGGTTTCCACCTGTCTCCGTGTCCCCACCATCCCACACACCTACCCAGGTCTCCACCTGTCCCCGCGTCCCCTTCCCACCTCCCCCAACACCCAACCCCAGGTCTCCACCTGTCCCTGCGTCCCCTCCCCACCCCCTAACACCCGCCTCTAGGTCTCCACCTGTCCTCGCGTCCCTTCCCCACCAACCCATTACCCACCCAGGTCTTCACCTGCCCCTGCTAAACCTGACCGCCTACTATAACTAAGCCACCTTAACTACACTGCCCTCCTACCACTTCGACTACATTACTCTACCTAACTACCCTAAAGGAACTACTCTCATCTCAACTACGGAGTTAACTACTAGCTCAAATCCACGACTCCTTAACATCATCCCAGTTACCCTAGAGTGAATAACTACACTGTCATCTTAACTACGGTCTAACT
The DNA here is from genome assembly GCF_036320965.1 of Panulirus ornatus. Classification (NCBI taxonomy): domain Eukaryota; kingdom Metazoa; phylum Arthropoda; class Malacostraca; order Decapoda; family Palinuridae; genus Panulirus; species Panulirus ornatus. The sequence goes on from NC_092236.1 coordinate 54,232,794, forward strand.
AACCCCATACCAGCTCGACCACACCGTTTTCAACCTACCATCCCAAACTACACGGCTCATTACCCAACCAATTCAACCCAAGGGGTAGTAACACTACCCTAACACCTCAATTACAGACCACTGACTCTACCACCTCAACCAGAGGGTACAATATACACCCCTCTTCCCCGAAGCTTCACACAACACAGTACCATACTACTTCAAGGATGGTCTAAGTCAACCACGATTGTCTACTCATCTACCTTCCTATCTACCTACCTATCTACCGCAACCCTCCTGCCGTCCAACCAACCGAAGGGGGAAGAGCCTTGCTCCACCCGACCACCAGGTCGTTGGGCAATTACGGACGATAACTATTATCGTCCGGACAGGTTCCAACAGTCGGGGGGTGACGTCACGGGTGGTTAATGTTAATTGAAGAGGTCCCGAGGGCGGGGAGTGGGGGCGCACGATAACCAATCTTTAAGCTAATGAGGTTATCTCGGGGCCTTCAAAATCTCGCTCAATGATTCTCTCTCTCTATCTCTACCGGTCTCTCTCTCTCTCTCTCTCTCTCTCTCTCTCTCTCTCTCTCTCTCTCTCTCTCTCTCTCTCTCTCTCTCTCTCTCTGGGTCAATGTGACGGTCACTCCTACTATCAACCCCAGCTGACACCCGCCCTTGCCAGTCAAACCTCACAACTCATCATTCTGGGACCTTACTTTACCTTACGATGGTTTTCGGAGGTCTTCTACCCCGAACAGCTGGGGTCTGGGACCTTACTTTACCTTACGATAGTTTTCGGAGGTCTTCTACCCCGAACAGCTGGGGTCTGGGACCTTACTTTACCTTACCTTACGATGGTTTTCGGAGGTCTTCTACCCCGAACAGCTGGGGTCTGGGACCTTTACCTTACGATGGTTTTCGGAGGTTTTCTACCCGAACAGCTGGGGTCTGGGAACTTACTTTACCTTACCTTACGATGGTTTTCGGAGGTCTTCTACCCGAACAGCTGGGGTCTGGGACCTTACTTTACCTCACCTTACGATGGTTTCCGAGACCTTCCAACAGCTGGGGTCTGGAACCTCTATCCTCTTAGCTCTGGCTGGAGACTAGACAGTACGTAAACTACCCCAACTAATCACACTGTCGTGTGTGTGTGTGTGTGTGTGTGTGTGTGTGTGTGTGTGTGTGTGTGTGTGTGTGTGTGTGTGTGACTTCTTGAACACAAATGCACGACCCTTGAGCACGACGGTGGCACGACCCTTGAGCACGTCGGATGCACGACCCTTGGGGACGACGACTTCGGGGCCTTTGACCTGACCCTTTTAAAGACTGGTCAAAGACCACACCATCACCCCAACCCACCCCGGAGGATCATATCCTTCGTCCTTGGGGTATCGCACCCGTTCCGATCATCTACCAAGACGGACTGCTAGTTTCCACACGGCTCCTCCTCCTTCTCCTCCTGCCAGCCAGCTCGCTCTCTCTTTTTCCCGCCCTCTGGTGGCCGCGTGCTGATAAAACATTCACAATAATGTCATGCGTTTTTTTTTTTTTTCATGAACAGGATCCACGCGTTTAAATGTCAGACGTTCATGTTCTTCAACCGTCCGTTTTAACTCAGTCAGTCCTCTACCGCAGTCTCCATAACACACACACACACACACACACACACACACTCACTCGTGCTCTCTCACTGTTCACTTTCTTTTCTCTCTTGCAATGCGGGCATCACAGAACCCAAGTGGGGGGAAGAGAGGGGAGGTGTTGTTGTGAGTTCTGTTCACACGGGGGTGGTGGACTGGTGGTGGTGGTGGTGGTGGACTGGTGGTGGTGGTGGTGGACTGGTGGTGGTGGTAGAGGGAGAGTCAGAGTTCCTCGCATCCGAGAGGCATCTCTTGCCTACCACACCACAGCTACCACCACCACCACCACCACCGCCGCCCGCATCGCCTCCCTCTGGCTACACGACACCGTCACCTCTCAGTTATCAATATATCTGCCGGGGCCACAGCTGTATCGTCTACGGTGGCAGGGCAAAGACATGCCGCTGCCGCCACCGCCGCCGCCACAACCCAGCCTCCACAACCCCTACTGGCACGGAAATATGAAAAAAAGAGACAATACAGTCCAGAACGATACGAATACACCATCTACAACATTTCATAACGTGCTGTATCACCAACTATTCAAACACTCATCATTCGTAACCATTCCATATTTATTCAGAAATTGATAACTTGAATAATTAATTCTACCGACTATCATTCTTTAGAGTCTGCATATAATTATGGTGAAAAAAGTAACAAATCTTGATATTTTTACCCTCATCTCAAGTCCAGATTAAGACGTGCCACAGCATACTATGTGTCGGAGCTGGGGGTGGGGGGTTCGGTCTCCTCCGTCACCAGAACCAACCTGAATAAGGCGTTCTACTGCCAGTCTGTCTCATGCTAACCCACACCACCACTGGCCAAGGACTCTCCCACTTCCTTTCCGATCATCTTTTTCCCCTCGTCTTATCTTTAAAACCAATCCACAATCGTCGATGATACTAGTCCGCGGCTTGGCGCAATTTCCCTATCTCCTTTGTTAAAAAACAGGCACGACTTCACCTCTTTCCAACTCCCTGGGCACTATATAGTCAACTCAACAACTGGCCGAAGGAGAGAAACGACTGAAAGGCCAGACATAGTTTATAATTGTGCTCGTCGACTGACCACAGCAAGATATTGCAACAATTAGCAAGCAGCCAGCGCTTAACAACAATAATAAATCCAGCTATTACCTTCTGGCCTTTGGGGAGAGAGAGAGAGAGAGAGAGAGAGAGAGAGAGAGAGAGAGAGAGAGAGAGAGAGAGAGAGAGAGAGAGAGAGAGAGATCCACTCTACGACAAGATAGTGTTATACAGGTAGGAAGGGACAGGAAAAACATCTCTTAAGTTTCATGACCGACCAAAAAAGACAAGTTCTTCTTTTTTTTTTTTCTTTTTTACGCTCGACGGGCTAAGGCGACTTGATCCCTCTCTCTGAGGGTGGGCGTGAGAGACAGAGGGGGCGTTCTACATAATGCAAGACTTGGCCGAGGTGAGGGAAGTTCTGCACTCGATGAACGGCCTAGACATCACACATGTGTATACAAGCTTCTTCAACTTCTAAGACAGTTCAAAACGACATGACCCCAGTGTACAGTACTCTCTGTGAGGCATGAGCGAGTTCTCTATATATATATATATACACACACTCAAGGGAATAGCCAGACGTAGTTCTGGTCAGAGGGAGTTCTAATACTGGACGACCGGCTAGGGTGTGAGTTCTGTGTACTCGGCGACTCGGGTGCGACACTCGACAATGGACACAGAGGAGCCAGGAGGCGGTTCTACCTACACTCGACCGCTGTCCACATAGAGCCAAAGTCATGACGCCAACTGGTGCTATAAGCTTGTGGTGATTGTGGCTGAGGTGGATCGAGGGCCTTTATCTCCTAAGATTAAAGTTTTACTCGACCCCCTCCCTTTCCCCCCATCCCTTAAATGAACCAGATACGTGAGTAGGAGAAAAAAAACAAAACGAGAGAGAGAGAGAGAGAGAGAGAGAGAGAGAGAGAGAGAGAGAGAGAGAGAGAGAGAGAGAGAGGAGCCTAGCACTCTCAGAGTACGAATGCCACCGGCTAAGGTCTGCTTGGGAGGGGGAAGGCCCTTGAATATCTATGCGCAGACCAACGGTAGATGCGGCTTACAAAGTGTGTGTGTGTGTGTGTGTGTGTGTCGATGATCGTGGCTATTTTGCCAAGCTGGTGGTGGCGTTGTTCGGCACCTTCTTGACGCTGTAATTGCAAAAAAAAAAAAAAAAAAAAAAAAAAAGAAAAATGCCATAAGGGTACGAGTGTAAAGTTTATTAAGTCCTCGTTACCCGTCAGCCTTCTGTAGCGGCGGCTCTTGACGTACGGCCCTTCAGCTGTCACCTGAGGAACACGACCACAACAACACAGCCCGCCCGCCCGCCCTGGCTGGAAGGCTCATCAAAGATAATGGCACACAGAATTACGGGGGCGGTACTGGCCCTCATAATATCCCACCCCCCAACACACACACACACACACACACACACACACACACACACACACACGCACAAACACACACACACACAAACACACACATCATTACAGGTCCACCACCACCACACTTACACACACACACACACAATTCCCTCCCCCACTGACCCACCTCCTCCTCCTCCTCCTCCTCTGGAACTCATGACCTCCCCAGTTTTTATGAGGGCGTCTTCGTCCCCATAAAATAAAAACGCGCGATCTGGAGGACAAGAGCACCGAACAGAGCGGCCTCAAGAATAACAAACAACGAGGAAGAAGGAAACACACACACACACACACACACACACACACACACAAACCACAGGTGGAAGGCCGGAATCTCGTTTGTTTACTTGTGTTTCGCGATGGTTGACCGTCCGGTTGGTCGGGAAGGAGTAGGACAAAAAAAAGAGAAAAAAATACGTTATCTTTAACACCACTTTATATATATATAGCTGACAAGATAAGGTATCCCTCGTTCTGAGCCCATATCACCACACACACACACACACACACACACACACACACACACACACACGGACGTGGGCTCCACCCAAAGAAACACTTCATAAACTCCAAAATTCCTCGTCGGATTTGGACACATACGTTGCTGTCCTGTCCCACCCACAGTCAGGTGTGGAAATGGACTCAGGTGCAGAAATGGACTCATCTCCCACCCACAGTCAGGTATGGAAATGGACTCAAGTGGAAAAATAGACTCATCTCCCACTCACAGTCAGGTATGGAAATGGACTCATCTCCCACCCACACAGTCAGGTGTGGAAATGTACTCAAGTGGAGAAATAGACTCATTTCCCACTCAGAGTCAGGTGTGGAAATGGACTCATCTCCCACACTCAGAGTCAGGTGTGGAAATGGACTCATCTCCCACCCACACAGTCAGGTGTGGAAATGGACTCATCTCCCACCCACACAGTCAGGTGTGGAAATGGACTCAAGTGGAGAAATAGACTCATCTCCCGCCCACAGTCAGGTGTGGAAATGGACTCACCTCCCACCCACACAGGTGTGGAAATGGACTCATCTTCCACCCACAGTCAGGTGTGGAAATGGACTCATCTCCCACCCTCAGAGTCAGGTGTGGAAATGGACTCATCTCCCACCCACACAGTCAGGTGTGGAAATGGACTCACGAGCTCATGTCTTCACATACTGGTTTATCATCCCCCCATCCCTGACGTAGGGCTGCATGCATTCGGGCGGGGCCCAGCCTATCACCCACCTGCGTTCACCCACTGTGTGTACCCCACCACAGCACTCGCACTAGCCTTGCCTCCACTTTACCCCTCCTCACTCAGCCACGTTCCCTTCACCCACACGTGACACTGTCAAGAGAAAATGCTTCGTCTGTGTACACTTGGGCAAATCAAGACTTCGACAATCAAGTTCAAACATGAATCCATAGAATTCGTAGAAAACAACACACGATTCGATACCACAGAAACCAAGACACGAATCCATACAATTCGTAGAAAACAACACACGAATCCATACAATTCAAACAACGCACGATTCGATACCACAGAAAACAAGACACGAATCCACACAATTCGTAGAAAACAATACACGATTCTATACCACAGAAACCAAGACACGAATCCATATAAATCGTAGAAAACAACACACGAATCCATCTAATTCGTAGAAAACTACATACGAATCCATACAATTCGTAGAAAACAAAACACGATTCGATACCACAGAAACCAAGACACGAATCCACACAATTCGTAGAAAACAACACAAGATTCGATACCACAGAAACCAAGACACGAATCCACACAATTCGTAGAAATAGGATAAAAGAAAAATGACGATTCTTCACAATTCGTATCCAAAGGCTCACAGACGAGAGGCGAAAAAAAAAAGGACCCAGTTCACTAGGCAAGACAAAGCAACACCACCACCTGGTGGCGAATCTAGCAACCACCACAAAACATCAACACTCCAGTACGTCTGTTTAAGAGGATCGGGTCGTGATGAGTGTGGGACCCGCGACCGACCGCTGATCGCGCTAATCATCACGACGTGGGCCACCAAACCCTCTCCACCCGTCCTTCCCTGGTGATTCCGCTACAACCGGGCATAATAATAAGAGGCCCGGGGCCACCACTCACCAGGCGGTCACCAAGATACACCCCACACACACACACACACACACACACACACACACACGGACGCTCAGGGGCGGTTGCTAGCCGCCACAGGAGGCTCAGAGGGATGCGAGGGTCACCAAGACCAAACGACGCTGAGGTGGGTCATCGAAGGTCACCAAGAACCACATGACGGTCGGAAGGTGGGTCATCAAGGGTCACCAAGACCAAACGAGGCTCCGAGGTAGGTCATCGAAGGTCACCAAGAACCACATGACGTTTAGAGGCGGGTCACCAAGCGTCAGAGGCGATGCAGGGGGGAGGGGGTCACCAAACACCGCTACGCGCCCCAAGGGTCGTCACCAAGCAATGGCACGAGGTCAGTAAAAGGGGTGGGGCCGCTTGGTGTTAAACTGGTGCAGCGCGTGGACGAGCTCTCGGTGGAGGGAGGGAAAGCCACGAGAGAGAGAGAGAGAGAGAGAGAGAGAGAGAGAGAGAGAGAGAGAGAGAGAGAGAGAGAGAGAGAGAGAGAGAGAGAATTACCTACCCACGAATACCTACGACGAGATGCTGAGTGAAAGTACCTAACTACCTACGACAAGTTCCTGAGAGAGAGAGAGAGAGAGAGAGAGAGAGAGAGAGAGAGAGAGAGAGAGAGAGAGAGAGAGAGAAATATATATATCTGCCGTACGCTACCATGAAGACTGCCAGGGCCGGTGTGCCCCAGGTAAGGGGTAAAAAAAAAAAAAAAAAAAAAAAATCCCTTCCTCTCACCCTTCCCTTCCAAACACCCCATTCCCCTTCCTTCCCCTTCTCCCTCACCTTCCCTCCCCAAAACCTTTTTCTAAGTGTAAGATCAACAATTACTGTAATCCGGCGGTGTTGGCTGAGCGACCACATACCTGTGAGACCCCAGCCTCCTCACCCACATGCCTCAGATTTTTCTTTCTCCCCCCACCCTCCTCCTCCTCCACCCCCTCTTCCTCCCCCCCCCCCCCACACCAAGCCCCCAGCCAGCCTAACCCCGGCCTACTCTCTTGGCGGTTCCTCCTCGCCATCACCCCACACCCCTCTGAATGGGTCCTGCACGTCGTTACCTCACATTTGTGAGGAGGAGAAGAGGGGGCAGGATGGATAATGAGGAGGAGGAAGAGAAGGGCAGGATGGAGGAGGAGAAGGGACAGGATGGATAAGGAGAAGGAGGAGGAAGAGAGGGGCAGGATGGAGGAGGAGGAGAGGGACAGGATGGAGAAGGAGGAGGAGGAGGAGGTGGTGGAGAGGGGCAGGATGGAGGACGGGGAGGAGAGGGACAGGATTGGAGGAGAAGGAGGAGGGGGACAGGATGGAGGAAGAGGATGAGGAGAGGGGCAGGATGGAGGACGAGGATGAGGAGAGGGGCAGGATGGAAGAGGAGGAGAGGGAAAGGATGGAGGAGGAGGAGTTAAATAACTAATGCATCGGTCTTGTTGAGTGACGTTATGGGTCTGTAGGCCTGCCCTCCTCCCTCCCCCTCCCTCATCTCAAGGCCGTTCAACCCATGAGGAGGGCGGCACACATAACATCACGCATGGCTAAACAAATACGACAACACACCCTATGCGTCGTGCACTCAATGCGACCACAACCCCCATAGGTTGTATGCTAGATACGACCACACACACACCTTCCACAAGTCTTGCACTAAATACGACCACACCTTCCACAAGTCTTGCCCTCCTCACAGCCACACCGCCTAGGTATTGGCCATCGGGAGACGGGGCAGCTTACCACCTAAGCTTAACTTGGTCGTCACTACCAGCACAAGCGTTACCATGAGCACCTCCGCTCATCTAGACACTGGAAAGAAAAAACCAAAATCAAGCGTAACATATCAGTAACGGAGCCTCACTCAGCGGATGCCAACCCCCCTCAAAAAAAAAACCGTCATGCAAATTCCATTTGTAACGTCATGGGGGAAAAAAAGACAAAATACTAAATATAACCCCATGTTCGGAGCACCATGCGACCGGACTGGTGCTGCTGAAGCAGATACGTAGAGCAGCACTCCCTCCATCGATGAACGACACCTCGTAAGTCCCTCCGACGAGCGACGGAGTGCCTCACCTTCTGGTGACGGTAGGAGGCACACGTTGAAGTTGTTGCTTGGCCCCTTCCACTCAGCGTCAGCAAGTTTATCCTCCCCTGAGTCGGCGACCCTCCCACATTGCTGGTGATGGTGGTGGTGGGGTCGGGCACAACACGGTCGTCCGTCCCACAGTCAGCGATGGCCTTCACAACCCCCACCGGCTGAGGCACTGGGAATGTCCAGCTAGCACAGTCAGGTCTCCCCTCCCCCCCGAGGTTTTAGGGCCGAATCCTTTACATAAACCTACGCAGCTTCAGCCTAGCCACAGTCACAGGAGAGTCCCTCAACCGTCTCTTCCCCTACCCCACAAGCAGAGCAGCTCACCACGGCTTCACACAACATCCGTGAGGCAGAGATGGTTGCCCAACCTAACCCTCCTCAAAACCACCCTCCAAACTACCATGAAACCCACCGTGAACCCCATGAGGGAAATATGGACGACCCAATCTCTGCTGAACCTTCCCCTCCCCTCCCCCCAAACTATACCATGAACCCATCGTAACCCCCCAACCCCACCACCCCCAGAGGCTCTACGGGGTTCCCTTGGCTGCCACTCTCACCCCCTCCAGTGAAGCGCTCTGATCATGTAAGAGTCCGGACGGGTGGCGCCAACCCTGTCCGTCTGTGCTGTCTGATCTAGGGGGAAGGGGGGAAGGGGGTGTTTCACCGTCTCTACTGTCGCTCCTGCCCGTCTGCTGTGTGTTAGTTGGCCGCCCACTGTCTGTCTATTAAAGCTGGCCGTGTCTACTGCCTGTTGCCCTTCTGTCCATCTGTGGTGCGCGTGACGGGTCTTTTCCTACCTAGGGTGAGGTGTCCTAGGAGTCTGCGCGTCTGTGCTAGGCGCCTGCCGTCTGTGCACACCTCCACCACCACCACCACCAACAACACGGCAGTTCACAGAGCCAGCCATTCATTATCTCCGTTACCAACCACGATTCCGACCCTGCCCCCCATCCTTATCAGTGGTTATCAGCAGCGCGCGCGCGCGTCTGTGTGTGTGTGTGTGTGTGTGTGTGTGTCCCCTATGCCCATCACCAGCTTGACACAGTCTGCTCCACACTCCTGGCCATCCTAGTTCCTCAACACCCATTTATTTGACCCAACTTGACCGAGTAGACTTCCCTCCCCTCCCGAGCGGTACGGTCCTCCTCCTCCCCTCCCGCACCACCACTCCGTCACCACACTCTGCAGCCGTACCCACCACCACCAGCCTCCTCCTCCTCCTCCTGCAGCAGCAGCAGCGGTGTGAGGGGCGGCAGCAGCAGCCAGCACATCATTAACATGTACCCACACTAGCATCTATCTGGTCGTCAGTTCCCCCTACCCCACGACCATGTATATCTTGGAGGTGTCTACGACCACACCCCCCCCCCTCACCTCCCTCAACACCCAACCCCATCCCCAACCCCTTCCTCCTCCTTGTGACTTACAGGTACGAGTCGTTTGGTCATCACATATTACTGGGGGAGGGGGGAAGGAAGGGGAGGGAGGATAATGAAGGGTACACAGCCAAGGAGGGGGGGGATGGGTGGAGGGGGTTGGTGTGTGCCATACCTGACTCGCCATCCAGCACACACAGACACACAGACACACACACACACACACACACACACACACACACCCCACCAGCACCACCAGCCATATTCGTGAAAGTAATACTGGTTAAGCTTTCTCTCTCTCTCTCTCTCTCTCTCTCTCTCTCTCTCTCTCTCTCTCTCTCTCTCTCTCTCTCTTGCAGGATACAGTGTAATACAATGGTGACCCTCGCATTACCATACCAGGATATTAAGTATATATATATATATATATATATATATATATATATATATATATATATTATACTTAATACATCCTCAACACACACCCTACACCGCCAACAGCGCACCACAAAAGCCTAATCACCCAAACACAATTCACACCTACCACCACCAACACACAAATCCTTACTCTTGCTACTACGCCACCGTCAACTTCTACCCCTGAGATCCCTCATCCCCGAGCAGCAGTTCGACACTACGACCTCTAATCTGAGCATGTACAGACCGCTACGGGAAAAGCCCTCCCCAACCCCCATCCCTAACCACTATGAACATCAATAATCAGTAGAAAATCATGTGAACCTTCAACTTCGTATTCGTGTCGAGCACATCATTATCATTATTATAATTATTATCATTATTATCATTATTATTATCAATATTATTATTATTATTACTATTATTATTATTATCATCATCACATTAGTATTAACATTATCATAATCAAAACACAAACACACTCCCTACCATCTCTACAACATCGCCAACACACATATATATATATAGACACATTTCACCACCATCACCAAACACATCCCATCACCAGTACCACACTTCACAACCCTTCATAGCACCACGGCACATCCAACATGCACACACATATATACACATCAACCCACCACCATCAACATATACAACCTTACCATTACCCAACCATCACAATACCTGGATCAAACTACACCATGAAAACACACAAACACACACACACACACAAACATCACATACACCACCAGTACCACCCCACCACCTAACCACCTTCTGCAAACCACACCACCACTCCACCACACCACCACACAACGCACCACCTCATCACCATTTTCCCCGACCCAGATTGGCGGTGAGCGCTGGCTGCCTGGCATAGGTCCAAAGTCTCTACCCCCTTCCACCACCACGGCCACCACACGTCCCCCCCACCCCACGCCATGGCTTGGTGGTGCTACCCCTCTCCTCCCTCCTCCACCTCCACCTACCCCCATCACCATACTGGCTTACCTCAACCCAGCTTCACTACACAGCCTTTCCCGCCCTCTCCTCTGCTCCCCTGGCTTTGGCTGGCTTGGCTTTTGGGAGACACGGCTGCTCCGCGTCTTAACCACACAAGGGCTATCGTAACGAAGCAACGGCACTCGTAACGTAGCAATGGTTCAGACTGGCGACTGGCTTGGCTTCGTCGCCCACAGACGTTGCTTGTGGGACTGGTCACCGGTGGCTTTCTGGAGGGGGAGGAGGGTGGTAAACACGGCGGGCGGGCGAGGTGGCTGTGGCTAGTCATGAGGAAGGTGGAACAGAGAGCCGCCTACACAACAGTCCTAAGATAGACAGGCGGTCATGGGTTTTGGACGAAGGGTGAGGGACGCGGGGCCTTTGGAGAGAGGAGGGGTTAAGCTGGATAAGGATAATTCACGATGCCTCTCCTCCACAATCTGGTCAGGACGGTACGACCTCTGCCACAATCGACCACCTCCTCCTCATCAACCTCCCTCCCTCCCTCTCTCTCTCTCTCCCTCCCTCACCCACCTCTTTGAGCACGACGGTACGATCCTTGAGTACGTCGTGCGGGTACGACGGCCCTGGAGCACGGCGGTACACGATCCTTAAGCACGACCTCTGGGTATGCTGGCCTGACCTTTCATGACCTGAACCTTGAGGTAAAGGTCAAACGTCAAGTCGTCCTAAAGGCAATGCCTTATACTTTCCTTTCTTACACTTTAACACTACCGGTATATATAAATAATATATATATATATATATACAGGTGTTACCGGACTCTGCCTGCTTGAGCTTACAACGCGTGTGGAAAGTCACCTTTGGCGAGGCTGTTTCACCTGGAGTACACTCCCGTCAAAGACCTTTTCACTCCAGGGGAGTCTACATTTCCCTCCTACTGAAGCAGTGCAGCCTTGGACTGCCAGAGCCTTTACAAAAGAAGGGCTCTTTCATAATAATTGATCCTAAGGGCAATTAGAAATGAATATACATAATACAGCACTGGTGGCAGATTCGAGTGAGAAACTGCAGAAGTTAGTGTGTGTGTGTGTGTGTGTGTGTGTGTGTGTGTGTGTGTGTGTGTGTGTGTGTGTGTGTGAAAGGAGAAAGTTGAGAATAAATGTATATAAAAGCAAGGTTTATTAAGTTCAGCAGGGTCGAGGGACAGGTTAGTTGGGGGCGCGAGTCTGAATGGAGAAAAATTGGAAGGGAAGTGTTTCTAGATACCTGGGAGTGGACTTGGCAGCGAATGAAACCATGGAAGCGGAAGTGAGTCATGGAGTGGGTGGGGGGCCAAAAGTTCTGGGAGCACTGGAGAATGTTTGGGGAAAAAAAACTGTTGTCTGGGAAGGGAAAATGGGTATGTTTGAGGGTACATTAGTGCCAAAATTATTATATGGATACGAAACATGGGCTATAGATGAGACTGTGCTGAGGGCGTGCGTGTGTTGGAAATTAAATATCTGAGGACAATATGTGGTGTGAGGTGGTTTCATCAAGTATGTGATGAATGGGTAGGAGAGAGGCGTGGCAACACTGAGAGACAAAATGGGATCGCATGCCGCCTTGGAGCTAACGCGGGAAACGGCGATCCCTCCAAGCAGACACTTACAACGGGTAACCCAACCCACATCCGCAAACCACCCACTGTAAAACCCACTGTACCGTCCGCAGTGGTAGGTGCTCTCAGTGGGAGACACTGAGTCTATCGCAGCGGGCAGGTGTCGCCACACAAATTCTCTTCAGCATTCTTTAAAGACACCTCTCTCTCTCTCTCTCTCTCTCTCTCTCTCTCTCTCTCTCTCTCTCTCTCTCTCTCTCTCTCTCCCGGGCCACTGTGCACACCAACACACATACACACACACACACACACACAGCTCTCCAGGAAAGTGGTGTGGCCCGCCCAAGATCTTGGCAGTGGCATTAAGTTTACACATCACCCAGTGGTGTTTGAGGAGGGGGGGGAGGTGTCGTCCTCCTCCTCCTCCTCCTCCCAAGACACGTTTGTCATGCTTTAAAGCCAAGGGAGGGTGGGGTGGGGTGGGGGGGGTTTAAAACAGTGGGGGGGGGGTTTAAAACAAGACAAGTATGTGGTGGTTCACAGCTGAGGTTCATGAGGAACCAGTACGTGGTGGTTCATCCATGTTCATAATGGACAGGTATGTGGCTCACATCATAATGGACAGGTATGCTGCTCACACGTGTTCATAATGGACAGGTTTGTGGCTCACATGTGTTCATAATGGACAGGTGCGTGGCTCAGGTGTTTATAATGGACAGGTATGTGGTTCACAGAAGTTCATAATTAACAGGCATGTGGCTCACAAATGTTATATAATGGACAGGTAATGGATCACAGATGTTCATAATGGAGAGGCGTGTGGCTCACACGAAAGGTTCATTATGAACAGCCGTACTTGGTTCACAGGAGAAGGTTAAGAGTGAGCAGGCGTACCTGGTTGTGAGAAAGTTCAAAATGAACAGGAATGAAGTTCACAGGAGAGGTTCATAGTGGACAGGTAATGGATTCATCAGTGGTCGAGACAGGTATGGGTTCAGCAGTGGTCGAGACAGGTATGGGTTCAGCAGTGGTCGAGACAGGTATGGGTTCAGCAGTGGTCGCGACAGGTATGGGTTCGGCAGTGGTCGAGACAGGTATGGGTTCAGCAGTGGTCGAGACAGGTATGGGTTCAGCAGTGGTCGAGACAGGTATGGGTTCAGCAGTGGTCGAGACAGGTATGGGTTCATCTGTGGTCGAGACAGGTATGGGTTCAGCAGTGGTCGAGACAGGTATGGGTTCAGCAGTGGTCGAGACAGGTATGGGTTCATCTGCGGTCGAGACAGGTATGGGTTCAGCAGTGGCCGAGACAGGTATGGGTTCAGCAGTGGTCGAGACAGGTATGGGTTCAGCAGTGGTCGAGACAGGTATGGGTTCATCTGCGGTCGAGACAGGTATGGGTTCAGCAGTGGTCGAGACAGGTATGGGTTCAGCGGAGGTCGAGCGCACCAGACCAGACCTGCCAGACGCGGAACCTTACACGTCTCGCACTAAAGGGGTCACGACGCTGACGTCAGGACTCGAGGGTCTCGCCTTTAAGGATGTAAAAGTCTGAAATGGGGGTCCTTGTACCGTTAGGGGTATGTGGTGGGGTTGGGGGTGATGTTCACGGCCTCCTACGCCAGGGGGTTAAGGTCAGGTCCACCACCCCCTTCCCGTAAGGGTTAAGGTCTGGCACTCCAAAGGTTAAGGTCCAGTGGCACTGAAAGGGTAAAAAAAAAAAAAAAAAAATAAGGGTCGATCTCGTGGGGATCAACGCATCCTGCTGGGAGAGAGGGATGGAGGGAGAGGGAGGGGATTTGAGGGCCAGTGAGCACAGCGTGTGTTGAGCGCACCACACGGCTGACGTGGCTGGCTGGCTGGTTAAGTGGCTGGCTGGCTGACCGGTTAAGTGGCTGGCTGGCTGGTTGACTGGCTGGCTGACCGGTTGAGTGGCTGGCTGGCTGGTTGACCCAAGCCCAGCCCGT
>NC_092236.1:54549934-54629934 GCF_036320965.1 Panulirus ornatus
ACAGGATGATACAATGATGGGAATACAGAGGCAGTAGTACTTGCATACAATAAGGAGGCTCGTGTTCCTTCTCTGATATTTTTGTCATTGTCTCTCAGGATTGGTGGATAGGATTGTGGTGAAACTTGGCAAGTAGAAAGGTGGTTCCATAAAGGTGTGGTATGCAGTCTACCAAACTTCTCAATGTCGCTCTGGATGACAAACTAAGCTGGAAGGAACACATCAGTACCATCATCATATATTCCAGCTGTCATCTCCACTTTCCTCATCGATTCAAGACACTTGGATGCTGAGCAGCCTCAACTCAAGAATGTCTACAAAACTTTTATTCTTCCCAACCTCACTTATGCCTTCCCTGCCTGGTCTTCCTTATCTCTTATATAACAGAGACTGAAAAGGTGCAGAAAAAAGCATGCAAGATTATCCTCAGCCCCTCTCATACCGCCTTCCAAGAGGTGCTCAACACATTGGCCCTTCTGACTCTCTCCAGCCATCACCTGGACCTCATCTGACTGTTCAGGATGAAGCTACTGCACTAGCCTTGCCACCATCTTCTCTTACCACCTGAGATCCCTCATCCTTAAGTTGCAGTTAGGCACTATAACTGCCTCAAACCTATAAGAGTGTACAGACCTCTACAAGATTAGCCCCATTCCAAACACCATGAACATCAATAAGTAGCTGACTATATTGATCTCTATTTTAGTATTTGTGTAATTACTGTCTGTTCAACACCCCTATTTTATAACGTCTTGTTTTTTGTTGTATGTATTTTCTCTATATATTCATTCTTTGGCTGCAGGTAATTAATTAAATCAAACATTATTATTGTTTTATTATTATTGTTATTTTACTGTAGTTTCCATTGTATGCATGCAGATGCACAAATGTGTATATATGCAAAAATGATACCTTATTATCATTACTCCTTCATGACTATCGTAGAGATAATCTAGTGAGATTCAAATTGTTGTGCTCAAGGACTGATGGACCTGAGTCATGTCAGGTTCTGGACTTTCAGGCTGTAGTTGAAGCCCTTAGATGAACACTGAGAATGGGAAGATCAAGCCTGATTTTCCAGTCAAACTTTAATTCCATTTTGTTACAAACCATTCTTCTCATAATTTTCCAAGTGTTTATAAATGATCTTATTTAGTGTTAGCAAATTTCCTTGTATATTCATTCTAATCACTAGAAAATGAAGCATGGGTGTGTTTGCAGTTTTGTTTTAATATTAAAATTGTGAACCTTCCTCCTGTTTGGAAAACAAAAAACAATATTTTCCTTTTGTTGCAATAGTTTGAATTCAGTTTATGATTCAGCATCATATTAGGAAAGCCACTTGTAATAATAAAACTAGTGCATGATAAATACAAAACATTCTATTTCAGGGATAACATTTGATCTGTCTATATTGTATATATCAGGTAATGCTAGGTAGTCCTGAATATGACAGATTCAGTTCATTTGAAATAATTTTTCCCTCCTTTTACAGTTTGTAAATACACAGTGCACGAGCGATGTGTCCAGAGAGCACCAGCCTCTTGTATTGCAACGTATGTGAAGAGCAAGAGAACATCCCAGTCCATGTTACACCACTGGGTGGAGGGCAACTGTCCTGGGAAGTGCTCTCGCTGCAAGAAGACTATCAAGAGTTACAATGGCATCACTGGATTACATTGCTCCTGGTGTCATCTTCGGGTTCGTGTTGTTTGTACCATCGAAGTGTTGATGATACCTTCTGAATGATGCTGGTGCCATTTAACTCAGTTGGTCTAAACCAGTGACAGCATGGATCACCTACTGGTTACACAAGTGAGGGAATAACTTGATGCAACTCAGCATTTGCTCAGCTGTAGTATGTGACCTGTTGTATATATCATTCTGATGTAGGTGCCACCATTCATAGATGTTACATCACTTAACATGTATTATCATATATCTGTATTCTGCATGCCATCTCTTGCTTCATAACCAAGTTGTTAAATTTCAAATTTGTGTTCATCAGAACCTAGATACCTGATCCAAGAGCCCACATTGTATATTTAATTATAACTGAGGGTTGAACATTAGCTGCAACACCCCACAATGATTCTTTCAGCTGTGCTGTCATGTCCCTTACATATTAGTATACATTGCAAAATCCTTATGATTCATAGTCAAAATATGACTAGGATGTGCATTACAAACTAAGGCTTCTGTTTCCCAGTATTAGAATGATTTTCTTAGGAAATAGAGTTGCTTTATTCTCTCATGTAATTTAGGACAAGCTGTAGAAATTTGAGAAGTAGGTCTAGAGAGGTAAAATCAATCCTCAAATAATTATGCTAAGCATTTTTGATTGAATCAGTCAGTAAAGATTTAAAATTTAAAAAAAATCAAAGTTGTAAATGAAGGGAGCAGTTAAGAGTTCAGTAGAAAACCCAACATTTGTGAGCAAATGAGATATGTCTCCCTCCACACTGTCACTCACCATTATGTTTACTAAACACATCTTCACTTCACCTTTTAGAATAATTTACTTCACCTTTGATAACCACATATTCAGTTCATCCATCACAACTGCATACTCATTACATGCACTTCACCCTTGACATATACATTTCACTGTACCCTCAACAGATACATCTTCACATTACTCTATACAAACATCTTTATTACCCTCTTTACACCACTGGCCTTTGTCCTAACCCTTTGAAATCAAGCTACAGGCTGTTTTCCCTATGCCAACATCTTCACAGCACCATTGACAAATGTACTGTCATCATATCCATTTCTTCACCACACTTTGAACACCACTGGCATTTGACCAAACCTTCAAGTCAAAGGCCAGGATTAGGGTGCTAATTAGTAAAAAGTACAAAAAAAGAAACTATATTTCCCTCTTATGAAGGGACACATGAATACCTAATTGTTTATTACACAGTCGTCAGAGAATTATCACAAGTTTTGATGTTTTTGCATGCAGATAAATCAGTCTCTCAGCACATACTCACACAAAAGATACTGTACATCATCCTCCAAAACAATGATGAAAAGTGGTTAGCCAAGTTAGCCAAGCTGGCCATCGTCATAATCATTGACAAATGCTTCACTTTTGAAATCCTTAGCTCCACAGGGAAGTTCCCCAAGGAGATCTTTCTCCAACCCTCTTCAACATATATGACCCCTATTACCCTTTGCATATCTTACCCCAACCCACTTCAACAACCATGACCCCATTACCACAGTTTGAAAGTCTTCTCATATTCAGATGACCATATGGTTGTATTACACTTTGACATCTCAGAAGCAACAACAAATATATGAAACTACATTACACAGTTGGAAAGGTGGCTCACCAAGAACAGGATGTCCACATCTCAATCACCCTTTTGATCCTAGATAAGGACATGTCTGACTTTCCCCCTACTGTCACCTTGAATGGCCAGTCACATTCATTCAGCAAAATAACGAAAATTCTGAGCATCATGTAAGGTACACAAATGACTTCACTTCACTTCCCACATAACAAACATCAACTCAAGACTAAGAAATATATTAACTGCTTTCAGAACACTTAACTGGCACCAGATGTGTACAACAAAAAGAATCCCTTATTATCCTTAATAAACTGTTTATCTGCTCCAGCCTTAATTGTGCCTCTCTTGCCAGAAGCAAATATAACAATGCTGCAAACCACCCAAAATAGAGTATACAAAACAATCATATACACAAATAAAAAAAGATCCTCAATACAATCCCACCGATATGTTTGATACTCAGTTCTTTGCAACAGGACAAGATCCTCCCCAGCCAAACCACTCTGTAACTAACCAACAAACTCCAAATAGAAATAGCGAGCTTACCTCTTCTTTACACTTCAGCACCCTTTACAATTAAATACCCCCCTCCAACCCGACCCCAGTAAAGGCACCACAAACAAAATGTACACAGAATGAAATAACCTGATTAGCACTACATAAATGCCTTCCCCACTCACTCTTAGACACCACCTTATCAAACATACACCCATGTAAAACAACTTATGGAGAGAATGAGTGACAAAAGATTGACAAAGAGGATATATGTGTAAGAGGTGGAGGGAACAAGAAGTGGGAGACTGAATTGGAGGTGGAAGTGTGGAGTGAAAAAGATTTTGAGCCATCAGGTCCTGAACATACAGGAGGATGAGAGGCATGCAAGGAATAGAGTGAATTGGGACAATGTGGTATACTGGGGTTGACATGCTGTCAGTGGATTGAACGAGGGCATGTGAAGCATCTTGGGTAAACCATGGAAAGTTTTGTGGGGCCTGGATGTGGATAGGGAGCTGTGGTTTTGGTGCATTACACATGACAGCTAGAGACTGAGTGAGAACGAATGTGGCCTTTGTAGTCTTTTCCTAGCTCTACCTTGCGCGCGTGCAAGGGGAGGGGTTTTCGTTTCATGTGTGGCGATGGAAATGAGTGAAGGCAGCAAGTATGAATTATGTACATGTGTATGTATGTATATGTCTGTGTATGTCTATATATGTATATGTTGAAATGTATAAGTATGTATATGTGCGTGTGTGGACGTATATGTATATACATGTGTATGTAGGTGGGGTGGGCCATTCTTTTGTCTGTTTCCTTATGCTACCTCGCTAACGTGGGAGACAGTGACAAAGTATAATGATATAAAAAAAAGTACATGTATATATATTTTCAATGAGATGGACTTGATTAGGGCATTGACTTACCTGTGCAGTCTGAGACAACATAAAGAATGGATAAAAAGTTTTGTATCTTGTATGTTTAGTATGAAAGACAGCAAAATACTGTTACAAGCTTTTATTATGGAATAGTGAGAGTATGTGGTGGTATGAATAAGCAAGTAACAAGGCTGCTGTCAGTTTAAATTTCCTAATTATATAGGCTGCCAGGAGGTGACATAAACTTATGACCTGAACTGCATTTGTGCTAGTCATGCCACTGTTATAATAATCATTGTTACTTTTTTTTATACTTTTAACAGGTTTGTTGTACCGTAGCATTATTTGAACATCTTTCTTTAGTATAAATTGTGGACTCAGCATTTTCTGTTATTTACCCCCCAAAAATATTTGATCTTCTCTACAGCTACACAACAGATGTGCTTCCCAAGTCAAGCGTGAATGCAACTTTGGTGAGCACAGAGTTCATGTTCTTCCCCCGACAGCCATCTGCCCCATTGTCCTGGATCGGCAGAGATCCATATCCAAAGAGAAGAAAGATCTCCATCGATCTGAGTCAACATCAGGTGGCCTCAGTGAAGGCACTGTGAGTGTTTGTTATCTTACATATTTTCATACTCAGCTGTACGATTTATTTCTGTTTCATGTATACTTCCAATTTTTATTTAATTTTCATTTAACAAATATATGCCAGGCTGTCTGTAAACTCATCAGGGATATACCTTAGTTTGATTTCATTAATCCAATTTACAAATTTTATCTTTATATTAGAAGATTTTTATAATTTACAGGGAGTTCCAGAAAGCTTTTCCATTATCAGCTTTTGAAAAGCTGATAGTCAGATCAGATTGAAAGTTGACATGAACTTACCCTTGTATTAGTCTAACACTGACTTAATATAATCAGCCATCACTCACCATCCACTTTCATTTTTACCCATATCAGTGTAGAGCTCACTTACCTATACTCTTTCACTCACTCCCTCCACTCCTGCTTCAGCAGTAATGCTACCATGTCCTTAGCTCTTGTCTTCTAACCAACCCCTGACTTTACTCCTAAGATGTATCCAAATGATTCTTTCCCTTTATCTTTGAGCTTTGTTTCACTCAGAGCCAGAAAAACATTGACCTTTTGAGGTTTTCTTTCTGCATCTTTCAAAGAACTATTGCTGTCAACACTGTCAATCTGATTCAGAAATTTGAAGGGTTTAATCAAGTTAACCTTCTTTCTTTTCTAGGTTTTCTCAATTACCTAAGGTTCTTTTGTAGCCCTACTTTGATCTTATGTATTAGATCTTTATATTTCTTTAAACCTAGTGAACAAAAGTGGAAAAAAAAATGGTAAAAAAGAGCAAAAAATAAAACTGATTTTTTCCCATATAGTTACCTCCAGAAAATTATGCAGTGCCAAGAAAACCTTATCTACATGACATGATACAGAAATGATTATTAAACAATGCAGTCGCCATCCTTATTACCTTACTGAAAAAATACACTGGTATATCTTTTCTGATGTATTTAGGGCAGCAGTGATGGCATGTGCAAGAGATGCATGTGGCATGAGAAAGGTGGGAGGTGGGCAGATTAAAAAGGGTTGTGAGTGGTGGGATAAAGAAGTAAAATTGTTAGTGAAAGAGAAAAGAGAGGCATTTGGATGACACTTACAAGGAAGAAGTGCAAATGACTGGGAGATATATACGAGAAAGTGGCAGGAGGTCAAGAGGAGTGTGCAGGGGTTGAAGAAGAGGGCAAATGAGAGTTGGGGTGAGAAAGTATCATTAAACTTTAAGGTTCTTTTCTTAGCTTGTCTATTTCAGACATGGAATATGAAAAAAAACAGATAACTTAGTATACTGTTAATATATGATACTAGGCAATTAGGTTAGTGACCCACACTTGTTGCCAAAGAATAACCGAGGAGCTGACTGCACAGTGTTATTATAGTATGGCATACTGATGCTGCAGTTGATATATCTCCCATTTGGCTGTCCTACACTGAATAAGTGTTTTTAAGTAAATCCTGTGCGAACTGTATAATTAAACTTTTATCATTTTCATCATGTTCTGATAGCATTATTAAATAGATAATTTGTTGGCATGGGTTGACAATTTTTTCTTTCAGTTTTAGGTACAGGTATGTTGTGCAGTTACTAATGCTTGTATGTTGCACAGTTACTAATGAGGCTGCAGTTCAGGTGCTCTTATCCGTAAGGTGCCACTTAATGTAACCTTACAGAATAACAAGATACATGATAATTGCTCTCTTTTACAGGTTTCGGCCCCAATGTCCTTCCAGATCACACCTCTCCCTGGGATCCACCCACTGGCTGTCTTTGTTAACCCTAAGAGTGGTGGTAGGCAGGGTGCTAGGATCCTCAGAAAATTTCAGGTATATACTTCTTTCTTTCCATACATCTTTGCCTAAGGTCTTTGTCTTGTGTATATGAACAAAAAGGCTTAATGATAGAACTGAAATCACAGGTATTAGTATCAGGATATGAGTTAACAATAACAGATGAAAATTTATTAAATCTATAGTCACTGTTATCAGAATAGTTTTGACATCTTGCTGTGTGTATGTAAGTTTTCTTAATTAATTACTATAAGTTGAATCTATGAGTGATGTTGTGAAATTTTTACATTTTCTTAAGACTATCAAATTCAGTCCCCATCACAACTAACCTCTTCAAAAATTTGTGTGTTCATGCAGGACTATCATATTTGTATGGAACTGAATTGCAGTTGAATATATAAGATTTTTGTTTTTAATGTTAGACGCATTATACGGTAGTTCTAGTGCAAAGTCAATTTGTGCCATTTGATAGTGTATTCGTGAAACTGTTTTCGGCTGGAAATTAACTTTTGAATCACTTGTATCTTTGTACAGTACCTGCTAAACCCTCGCCAGGTGTACAACTTAGCCAAGGATGGTCCCTTGCCTGGTCTCCAGTTGTTCAAGGATGTTCCAAATGTCCGGGTCATTGTGTGTGGTGGTGATGGTACCATAGGTTGGATCCTTGAGCAAATGGGTATGTTTGTATATTTTGTAAAGGTCTAGCAGGGAATGTGCAGCTTGAAAGTGGGAAATGGCAACTGTGTTGGAAGTGAGGACAACACCAAAAGGAGTGACAGAAACAAATTAGAGATAGGTTCTTAATATCATTTTCTAAAATTTTTTTTATGATAAATCAAATGCATTTAATCAGGTGTATTCGGTAAATAGTCTTTTACTCTTCTAGCTGTGCTTTTGCACAAAGATGCAGGCAGAGACAATTTTTCAATGCCATATTATGATTTGATAGTAGAAGATCTAGTAGCAGCAGGTGACACCTAGCAGTAGGTGACAGGCATCCATCTGAAAGGGAAGTACTACCTCATGGATATCTGAAAGGTTAGTGGTGGTGATGCAGTGAGCCAACACTGTGCCATTCATCATGTAACCTTCCCTTTCCCAGGTCGCTGTCTTTAGCTATCTTTGCTTCACTTACATGAGTTGCTGGCATCCAGTCCATCTACTCATACCCTCTCCATCACAAAACTTGATAACTTACAACTCACACAACACTGTTTTCTCCTGCAGCTTTACCTTGCTTTTTTTTTTCTAAATATGACAGTACAATTTCATTCAGGTTCTCTGGTGCTGAATCAGATTCATACTTCTAGGCGAAGAGGGCTGGATGTTCCCTAGGGGCCCCTTGACCAACAGCAAGCAGCTGTAACCTACTGCATTCTTCTAGACACGGCTATCAAGCTTGGCTCTTTCTCTTTTTGCAGCACTAGCAGTGTTCAATCTAACCCTGCTACTGTAGATCACCATCTGTCTGCTTCTCCTTTTGATCTTCTTCTAAAATCTAGGTTGCTTCCTCTCTCTACACTATTACAGCTCTACTTTTGATCTCTACCATCATTTCCATTCCAAGGGTGATGTTTGTGACTTGTGATACAGTGATCCACACTCAAATGTTGTGAAAATGGCTTTGATATCTGCATCATTTGCAACCCACTTCCTAATGCTACTCATGATTACTGTGGGAAAACAAAACATTTTTGAAGTAATAACATGAACATAAAACCATTGTTTAGCAGCTATATTTATAACTACTGGTCTATATCAACATTAAATGGAATGCGGTCCATAAAATTCACTGTTTAGCAGATGGTTGATATTTAATTAAAAAATATCATGCTCAAAACAAGATAGTGTAAAAAGATATGAGTTACATGGACTACTTACACTCTGTGGAATCATTCAGCTTGTTGAATCTAATCAGACACTACATCCTGTACTGCTCATACAAACTAGCTTTCCAAAACTTCTGGCCTATATATGTCTATAAAAGGATATAAAACACGCTCATATCACAGGATGATGTTGCAAACTGAGAGAATGAATGAGGGGAAGTAGACAAAGAGGATATATGTGTCAGAAGTTGAGGGGAAAAAGAGAAGGGTGTGACTAAACTGCCGATGGAAGGATGAAGTGAAAAGTATTTTAAGTGGTTGGGCCCAGGCATTGCAGGAGGATGAAAGGTGTTCATGGGATTGAGTGAATTGGAATGATGTGGTATACAAGGGTTGATGTGCTGTCAGTTGACTCAACCAGAGCACATGAAGTGGTCAGGGGTAACCATGGAAAGGTTCATGGTTATGGGGCTGCAGTTTTGGTGCATTGCACATGACAGCTACGGAATGGACGTGAGTGAATGTGGCAAGTGTTTATCTGTTCCTGGCACTACCTCAGTAATGAAGGAAATGGCAAACAAGTATGAAAGAAAAAAAAGAAATATAGCATCTGCAACTTGTCTTAAAAGAATGAATAATATCAACCTCCAGCATTGCACAAAAAAGAGCACTGATTTATTCCTTATAGCACTTTAAAACTTATGGCTGATATTAGTAATCAGATGATAGGTATAATACTTTGATGCTAAATATATATGTAATGTATAACATATAAAAACTGTAATATATAACAAATTGATCTCAAATGAAAGAGCTACTTACTGTGTGAACAGCCAGCTAAGCATATGGAAACAGCCACTAGTGGTGGTATTGCTTACCAATGGCTGCACGCACAAAGTGGTGACTTTAAGGACATGAGGTTATTCTCACTTGTTGCAGAAGGAAATATTTTTGCGAAGCCATGGTATAAACCCATTTCTTACATGAAATAAAACCGAATGGAATCAATGTTATCATAAGCCTCTTGTGTTACTAATTATTCTGGCATCACCCCTCTTCAACCATCTGTTTTTGTAACCTATGATGCTGCTGCTCTTTGTTCTTCAGGTATCACCTTGGCTTTTGTTCTTGTGAGCTGTCCATTTGTGTCCCTTCCTGCAAGGATTGCATCTGAGGCATTTATCTAGCTGCTGTTTCCCCACTGTTTTTGTGTGGAGACTGGCCCCCAAGGATTGACTATTATGATAACTTCCTTCTTCCAACAAACAGTCTAACTGGAATTTCTTTCCTTCTCTCATGTTCCACTTTTCCTTTTACCTTTCTTACTGTGAGTGTCATGATTACAAACACTCACAGAGCCCTGAGTAGTTTCTCTTTTCTTTTCATCTCATTCCCTCCATCTTAGATGGCCTTTGATTAGGGAATGTTTTGCCCATGCCATGTCACAGTAATAATATAATTGTCTTCCTGCTCATATGTTCAGCTCGCATTTTTATGTTTACTGCTCAGCCATTATAATATGACAATCTTTCTATCTATCTTGTTCCCTCTGGGAACTCCCATCGAAGGGGTGGCCATGGCGAAAGAGTCTCCACTTATCCCTTTCCTTACATGCCTCCCTCATGTACACCATTCTATGCATTCTTTGACCCATTGTTATTCTGTGATGAATTTATGATCCATAAGATGTAACAGAATCAACAGCATATTGTATCTGGCTTACAAAAGGGCATCTTTCTTACAAAAAATATTTCTTCCAATCTTGAGAAACAAACTGTACCTATTTCTTGACTAGTTAATACTTACAGATAAAGTCCAGTGGAGTCAGCCACCATGTGTAGGCATCATACCCTTGGGCACTGGTAATGACTTAGCACGCTGCCTCAGGTGGGGTGGGGGCTATGAAGGAGAAAGTCTTCACAAAATTCTCAAGGTATGATTCTTTGATAATGGATTTTAAAGAAAAAATTTCTTATAGAATTTGAAGTTGACTTAATACATGCACATTATGCAGTTAGATCATTCTGCTATGCTGCTGTTATCCATGCTGTGTCTCAACAGTCACAAGAGAGAGAGAGAGAGAGAGAGAGAGAGAGAGAGAGAGAGAGAGAGAGAGAGAGAGAGAGAGAGAGAGAGAGAGAGAGAGAGAGAGTGTTACATAGATACACAGACCCAAGGTTCAAGTGAGGTGGTCTGTCCTTAACACTTAAAAACAGTAAAAAATCTATAAGCAGTAGAAGAAAAGGATAGCAAAGCAATAGCTCTCTCCCCACCTTCCCCTTCTTTCGGGACACACCAGCAGGAAAACAGGTACAAAAATTACCTTGCAGGATTAATAAGCCCGTGGGAAAATTTTACCATGCCTATAATCTTACTCTCTCAAAGCAGGTGACGTGGGCAAATTAGTGTTAGTATGATATCACAACAGGGCCAGGGAGAGATTAGTGGTTGAGAAGCTAGTGTGATATACCAGTGCATTATGATGGCTGATTATATGAATTATTCAGTACCAGAGAGTGACAATTGATTATCAAGCCTGATTTTGAAGATATTAAGGGTGTTGCTTTGTACATCATTTTCTGGGAGCTTACTCTATGCATCAAAAATGTCGATGGTACAAAAATATTTCATAAAGTCCAGATTAACTCGGTGACCTCTTAGTTTTAATCCATTTACTCTCATTGGTAATGCTGGCCCTATTGGGAAGAAATGTTAGAGAGAGAGAGAGAGAGAGAGAGAGAGAGAGAGAGAGAGAGAGAGAGAGAGAGAGAGAGAGAGAGAGAGAGAGAGAGAGAATAGGTGTCCACAATATGATATTGTCAAAAGGCAGGGCTAGTTTGTAGTGCTCACCACACCTAGCTAGCCACATGGTACTTCATATGTTCCAAACAAACTTTAAAGTTGATCTGATAAATGGTAGATGAAATTCATTCTGAGTAAGTGCAAGGCATTGAGGTGAGACACAGTGAAAGAGAGCATCAGTTTGATCATTACATATTGGGAAATAAGCTACATGAATTTGTGTGTGATTGAAACCTAGAGGTTAACATCATGCTTAACCTGTCACCAGAGATCCACATTATTAGAATCGTGCGAGGGAAACTGTTTGCTGGCAAATATTAGAATAACCTATATGTACAAGGAATTGTTTAGAAAGCTGTTCACAACATAGATCAAACTGTATTGTTTTATTCATGTCTGATCAACACTCCTAAAAGAAGCACCAAGATCAGATTGAAAGAATCCAGAGAAGAGCAACAATGATGGTAATTTACATTAAGAAACTGAGCTAAAGTTTGAGGCTGAGGGCTATTAATATGTCCTCTATGGGAAGAGATGTAATCTGATTACAGCTCTTAAGTTTCTAAATCATTTGGATGACACTGACAATAAACAATTCTTCATGAGGTGTTGTAACAAAGTAACCAAAGGCCATGACGAGAAGCTGGTTAGAAAAGATTTCAAGTGATGAATAGTTGGATTAAGCTAAATAGAGAATCTCTGAATGCTGGCAGCTTATAGATGTTTAAAAGGCTACTTGATGGTTTGGAAAGTTCAAGAGATTGGGCCTCCATGAATGTAGAATTATCTCCTGCTCTGTAAAGAAAGACACAACTGTAATTACATAAGCTTTCATGCTGTAAGTATGAAAACAAAGAGGCGGGCTAATTTATTACATATTGAGGTGGTAGCAGTGACTGTATGATATGAAAGTGTTAAAGAACTAAAATAGCTCTATTATATGATGCAATAATAAAATTGGCAATTGAGGAAATAGTCTAAGATGATCATATTGAACATGAATGCAAATAAAATAGGTTTACTATGTTTATAAGGAAAGGGAGCCAAAATGTGAAATTTGGATGGATATTTCAGTCATTGAGAGGTTGTGAATGTTTTTATAATTAGATAGCACCTAGGAATGGAGAGTAAAATGAAGATTGAGATACCACATTGCGAGAATGAGTAAAGCATTGTGTCCTTTTATGTGCTCCTGAGACAAGTTTGTAATAGTAGGATGATTATGAGAGTGCAAGCTTTTAAGGTGGATCTTCTGAAAAGTAAAACTGAAATCCAGAGAGATGACTGTTTAAGGAAGAAGGGAACAGAAAGTTGAGAAGATTTTATTGTGCTAAATAAAGGAAAAGATAGGTTTCTGAAGTAAGGTTTCTGAAGTAATATGAATATATAGAAAGAAAAGATGTAAGGATTTGGTTAGAGAGTACATGTGAATATGGTTAATGGGGACAGATCTAGAGAAACATCATTATTAAATTGTGGGGGACAGTGTGAAGGAACTTCAACAATATGCCGAGATCATTAGTAAGAAGGGGATGTAGGGTTTACTGTTGCACTGTATAATAGAAGATGTATATGATAGTGGATTGAATCAGGGCATGTGAAGCATCTGGGGTAAACCATGGAAAGCTGTGTAGGTATGTATATTTGCGTGTGTGGACGTGTATGTATATACATGTGTATGGGGGTGGGTTGGGCCATTTCTTTCGTCTGTTTCCTTGCGCTACCTCGCAAACGCGGGAGACAGCGACAAAGCAAAAAAAAAAAAAAAAAAGTATATGATAGAGACAAAACTTACAGTACATGGAAGTAGCTGCTATCATAACATATTTTGGCTTGGCTATATATGTATTTTTCTAATATCTGAGATTGATTAATGTATTATAATCGCTACTTTTATTTTGCTTTTACTGCTGACACTGACAGTATCTCCACAGAAAATAGAAAAATCAACTGTTGTGATGATGGACCGTTGGCACATCGAGGTCTCAGAACAGACAGGAACTCATGAAGATGCTGAGGATGTTGGGGACAAGATTCCTTATAATATTGTCAACAATTACTTCAGTATAGGTGTGGTGAGTGTTGGTGAATGATTTTAAACATTTTGTACGAGTGTCAATAATTTCTGTTTTTTTCCAAGTAATGGTTTTGGTCTGCTAATCTTTTATGAGCAGGATGAATAATTTTCAGTTCATACTTTGGTAAGAGTATATTTAAAGGAATACCTCCCACTTTACAGTTTATGATGTTACTAAGACAGATTTGCATGATAAACTGTAATATGACTGCATCATGTATGATTTTTGACTTACTGGTATTTATATGTCATGGAGTCTATTAGTTTATCTCTTACAAAAAATTAAACATCATTTTGAAACTTCCAGAAGTTAATGTTCAGTTTGCTGCAGTTTACAGTTGTTTATAATCTTAAGTGACTTAAAATGAATACTTAGGGAAATGTCTTTGGTTAATACATCTTGATTTAACTAGTCTGAATTATTATGAACTAATGCTTAATATTTATGGTTAGGGCATTGAAAGCTCATCTTGAAGGATGTAGTTCATTCCTTCCTCAGAGTTACACTTTATGGTTACAGGATGCAGCTATCTGCGTGAAGTTCCATCTTGAACGAGAAAGAAATCCTGAGAAATTCAACAGCAGAATGAAGAACAAATTATGGTATTTTGAGTATGCTACTTCTGAGACTTTTGCAGCCTCATGCAAGAACCTTCATGAAGATATTGATATCATGGTGAGTATTTACACCAAGTATATCAATTTGTTTCTTTACAAGCAGTAATGTGAATTTGACTTGTGTTACTTCCTTATTTCTTTCTTTGTAGGTTTTATCCTATGAGCAAACACATTGAGAGCATCTCTTTCTCTATACTGGAGCTAGTTGCACCTGACTGATCCTTTCCCCAGTTGCTAAGATTTTGCTCATATCATGCATTCCTCCAGTTTTCTGTTCTAGAAGAGCTTTATTGATCTTTTATACTTCCTCTTTTGTATTGTCTTCCTCCTCACTGTCTCCTTACATGTGATCTTGCAAAACTAATTGACATGCCTCTTTCACTGTTGTATCCAATTTCATCTTTGTAATACTCTATTTTTTCACAAACTTTAGATTTTGTCACTAGCATTCTCTCAGATTTTTCTAATACACCCTTGCTACTTATCCATGTCTCCTTTTTGTTTTGATTTCACTCTTTCCAGAAAAGTTTGTTATTTAACTTGAAGTTCTAATTCAATTGTCTTCCAAGATCCTCATTTACCCTCATTTTGTTGTTACGAACCATGTTTTAGCTTCTATTCAGGACTTTATATCCAATGACATTTTGAAATCCTCATTTTGTCATGCTATCTCTTTCTTTCCATAACCTATACATAATGCTGCATGCCTCCATCACAGCCTCTAATGCTATAATGCTTTCTTTATCTGCCTCCACAGCTCTACAAACTCATCTTGTATTATTTTAGAGCCATTAAACTCTTCATTTAACTTTATAAAACAACTCATAGAACATCATAATCTCTGACAGTGTGATGGTGTGTCTCTGGATTTATCAAATGGACCATCATTACAAGGAATTGCTGTGTTAAACATCCCATACACTCATGGTGGCTCCAACATGTGGGGTGACAACACTATAAAGAAGAGACATAAAACAGGCAAAAGTAAGAAGAAAAAGGATAGAGAAAGAGAACTGTCAACATCTTCCTTTACTTCTGCTGATCTTAGTACTGCTATTCAAGGTATGTCAATTTGTGAACAAACAGACAAATATATATTAAGGAGTGTAATGAATAATATAGAAAAAAAACTCCTATGACTAAGCAAGTCTGCCAACTGACATGCTTGCCAGACTGCTTCCTGAAAAGATTATCTGGGTAGATCTTGTATTTTTTTGTACATAAGTCTGGGTTTATTTAGAGGCTTAAGTAACTGAATAGAGTTAGTTTGAAATTTTGGGTAAGGATACTCACCACTATTTAGCTGAAACTAAAAACTGAGAATATATTTTTGTGTAAACCTAGTAAACTAAAAAAGGAGTGTAATGATGAATAATATAGAAAAAACTATGACTAAGCAAGTCTACAAACTGACATGCTTGCCTAACTGCTTCCTCAAAAGATTATCTGGGTAGATCTTATATTTTTTGTGTATAAGTCTGGGTGTATTTAGAGGCTTAAATAATTGAACAGAGTTAGTTTGAAATTTTGGGTAAGGATACTCACCACTATTTAGCTGAAACTAAAAAATGAGAAAATATTTTTGTGTAAACCTAGTAAGCTAAAAATTGAAAGTATATTTAGTATAAGTTTAGTAAATTAAAAATGAAGAGCATATCTAGTATAAGCTGGTACATTTAAGATTGAGAGCATAGAGAAACCAGGATAGAATTTTAAATCAGAAATAGAGTCAGGAAAGGTAAGAGAACATGGCTATATGGCTGCAACTAGATCTGCAGGTAGGCACAGTGAAGGGAAGAAAAAAATCAAAGAAACAAAAGGATAAATCATCTAGAACCACAAGGATGAGAAATTTATTGGCGGTCATAGAGGAACAGGATCATAAGTACAGCAGATGGAAGAAGAAATTATGAAACTGAGGAGCAAATCAGTGTGCCATCAAATGAATGAGGAAATTAAAGAGCTGAGAAATACTGTGAAGTCAGAGGCAATGATAAAAAATCATATCATTTGAAGTGATTCAGAAGGATTGCTTAAAAGATAATGGTCAGGAGGGTGCTCTATTTCACATGTAAGTGGATGGCAACTGATAGAGAAAAGAATGACTGGAAATGTAAAAGCTTTGAATTAAATATTTTACTTTAGTGACACTGCTGCAAAAGTATTAGAAAAACATTTATGAACCTAAAATAGATTATGAAGATACCTCTTATATAGATATAGATCTAGGGAAAATAAACACCACAAAAAAATGAATGTTTGCATGAACTGTGTTGTAAATATGGAATAGTGTGATCATGTGCATATGGTTTGATGAGACCTACAAGATGTTGCCAGGGAGAGCCCTATGGCATTGCAATGTGATGCCCACAGCACAGAAGCCTATCCTTATACTGATAGAGAATTTAGCTTTGTGACAGTGGTTCTTGACATTTTTTGGTTTGTGTCCTCCTTCACCTTAGTGTTAGGCACTATGGATCCCTTTTCAGTAACGACTCATTTTTTCATTGGAGGAGATTTGTTTTATTTGTTTAAATCATGCCAAAATAAAGCTCATCTTTTTTTTGGCAAACTCCCCATGCCAAAACATTGTTCTGTTTAATAAAAACAACCTAATGGCTACAAACCTTTTGACCCTCATGTTGGGAGCCACTTCTCTAATAGAAAGTGAGATGGGTTTACCTTGCCTCTTACTGTGTGTTGGAATCTCTTATTATATGCTGTATACCGAGTAAGAAAAGTTGTTTGGCCCATTAAGTTTTTTATCATGTATCTTCTTTTGGTGTCAAGTTTTTCTTTCTTTGTCTGTTTCCTTATTAATGCCACACTTGTAATGAAGCACTGTGTGAACCATTTTCATGAGTGGGGTACCACAGCAAGGATTTTCAGTTTCCAGATTGCTATACATGAAAATGAGATACAGTATTATTTGAGATAGTATTATTTGTAAATTAGATCCTCAGAATATTGCATGTATGGTGACTGGCTGCTATAGGAAATTTTTTTGAATATTCTCCAAAGATTCATGCCTCCTATTTTTTCTGTCAAATGTGGATCCAGGTCTTTGCATTCAATTTCCATGTATTTAAAGTTTCTCATTATTAGTTCTTTTCATTACAGATCAGGGCTTGTTTGACTGCCTATTGCATCATTCTGATTTTGCCTTCATGATTTTAGTTGAATACTTGGTCTGGTTCATAGAATGTTTTTGAAGGATTTATAATACATTTAACATTCAGGCTGGTTTTCTTATATACCAGCTGAAAGGATTAGCATCTAACCATAGTTTCTTTTTTTTTTTTTTTTTTTTGATTTAGTGTGTATTGTTTGGTTGTGGATTTATAGGTCTGAATATATATTACTTTGCAAAAGGTCTTGCAGCATAAGATTTATGGAAATTTCCCTCAGATAATTTTTTTATTTCCTATAAATTCAAAGCTCATATAGAGTATAACATGTGACTTACTTCATAACAGATATTGGTGATAAATTGATTGAGGTGATTGGACTTGAAAACTGTCTCCATATGGGTCAAGTGAGAACAGGCCTTCGTGGATCTGGTCGCCGCCTTGCTCAGTGCTCCTCTGTTGTCATAAGAACAAGAAAGAAGTTTCCCATGCAGATTGATGGCGAACCTTGGTGTCAACCTTCCTGCACAGTGAGTTCATGCTTCACCTGGTTGTTCATGTTTTTCTTAAAAGGAGTGGCTGTGATATGTGCAAGATTAGAGAGTCTTGTAGCATGTATTCTATTTATGTAACCTCTTATTACAGCAGATAATATATATTCTTAAGGAGCATAGTGAGTATAAAGTGTATGTGCTTTTAGTAAAACAGTAATACTTTTTCATGGGAACTAAGTTTTGATATTTAAAACAAATATTTTTTCTGAAATTCCAGATTCACATCAGTCACCATAACCAAGTGCCAATGTTGATGGGTCCTGGAACCTGTAGAAAAAAAGGACTCTTTTCCTTCATTCATAAGTGACAGGGGGATTTTGGGGCAACAAAAGGTGCCTCAAAGTGTCCTAAAGATTCTCTCAGGTTCTCTAAGCTACGATTTCTTGCTCGCAGGCCATAAACAAGTTGACTGTCAAACATAGAATAGTTCTCAAGCTGAGAAAGTGCAATGCTTTGATGTGATTAAATGACGTAATTGGCCTAAGATTTACAAATGTACATAATTTCTGCTGCAAGTCAGAAAAAATTAATCAAACATTGTACATCTTTCAGTCATACAGGCAAAACTACAAGATGTTATGACAAGATTAAGACAGAGATCTCTTTTAGCATAAATCATTTTGACTGAGAGTTGAGCATATTGGGATAACATTAATTGAATATTGTTTACAGCATAAGAGAATTACATCAAAACTGAAAAGTTGCCCAAATATTAAGTTTTGAATATTTATTGGAAATAAGTATAAAGAGGTATTAGTACAAGAATAATCATTATGAATAAATGGAGTATGTTGATTAAATGGGCATCATACTAGAAAAATTTGCACTGATGTAAATGACAACGTAAACTGTCAAATGACTAAAGATTGTGACAATATTAGGCAGCAAGGAGGGCGAGCTTCTTCCTTACTCTTCCTGGTATGTCATTTTGATAATATACACAAAATACAAGAGCTTAGGAGTCAGATATATATATATATATATATATATATATATATATATATATATATATATATATATATAGTTTAAAAATCAAATTCATATTATTAAGAACTGTGATGTGTTACTTCACTACAACAGCATTTACAGTTTAATTCATGCATTTCAACTATATAGTATTGGTTTATACATATAAAATTTAGGTTGTAGGTTTTGATATTAATGCTGTGCTGCATATCAGTATATAAATTTTACAGTACTGTTTTCAAAAATTTTATGGAATGCCCATCAAATGCAGAATTAATTTCAATTCTGGTTAATGCTTCAGGTACATGGTTTATGTGCAAAACATATATGTCTTAAACTACTTCACAAAATTCTTCTCAGTTTGAGATATATCATAAGGAACAGTTTATTCATGGTTGATTTGTCAAAAAATTAATGGTACCCCACAAATTAGAATATTTCCATACTATAATTAATTTATAGATCACTATTACTGAATTAATTCTTGGCATTACTTCATTTATTGATAATCATAAAAATTTTGATAATTCCAGTGCTCAAAAAGAGATACTTTGTATATGAAATTGAAATATTCAAAAAATGACAGATATTCATGTTATGAACACCAAATATTTAGCAGCATTGCATTATCCTTGGAGACTTTGCCCTCATGATTATTGAATAATACCATGGTAAAAGTTTATTTTTATTAGTGTGGAAGTAATAGCCTCATAATCTGAATCTTGAATGACAGGTAATAAGATGGTGAGGACACATTCTGTGTACTGTGTATACTACAAAAAGTACACTGCTTTCTCAGGTTTCATCGTTTCCTTTCGGATATCTTTAGATATTGTTGTCATAACTACCCATATTTTGTTTTAGATATTTCTGATGTTGATACATTAGGCTGTACTTTGTTTGCAGTACTTTAGATGGATTAGTACTTGACGTGCTGGAATCATTTGTTAGTGAGAAAAGTAAATAGTAAATCTGTCAGTTCTTTGAGGAAAGGTAAGTTTTCTTTACTGCTGTATTCCTATAACATACAATGTAGAATTTTATTTAACACTGATATATTATTTGAAATTTTGATGTTATTAATCTAGAGGCAAACTGAATGAGCAACAGTAGACTGAGAATAGTGTATGACAAATGCTCATTTCACTCAAAATAAAAACACTTGACAGAGAACTTAAATGAAGAAAGAAACCAGTAAAACATGCAAGGAAGTAGCAGTAGCATTAGCAGCAGCAGCAGGAAACGAGACTGGAAGAGGACAATTCGTGGTACTACTCTTCAAAAACTCATTTTTTGTGGTTATTAGGGGGTAGGACTACTCAAAGGGGCCCCAGGGATATTTTGGAAGTAAATATTAATGGATGCAGACACAAATTTGCTGGTAGACTAAGACAGATTCTGAATGGAGAAACGTAAATGCCACTAATAAAGACACAATTGCTGTTTAGGACTTCCATGATCCCAATTATTTTGAGCCATTCATAATTCATAAACTAAGGAAAACAGGGTATTATAGTGGTGTGCAATGCTAGTATTATGGAACAGTGACACACAATGAGAAGAGAAACACTAAGATGGGTAATAGAACTGACTAATCCAAAACTGGAAAACGTTAAGATTGGCACTTTTCATTTCGGAGATGGGGAGATTTTTTTTGATTAATTTTGAGCTACAAAACAAATAAACTCATCTGTAGATATTTGAGAGATTATAATAAAGTCATTAGCTCTGCAAGAAACAGGCAGATGAATTGTAAGCCAGTGCACAAATGAGGGAGGTTGTATATGGGAACCTATAGCTGGAAGAGGACCATCTGAAGAAGGAAGAAAGGGAAACTGGAAAAGGGTAGCATGTCAGATATCTTCTTGATGCCATGGATTTGAAAACTATGGATTATGAAGTTATAGATGTTAGGAGCATAGGGACATACAGTCAAGAATTTGGGGAAGGCCACTGAAGACTACATTTGGTATAGATGTCTGTGGCCAAAAAGGTGTTTAATGAGGCAAATCAACTTGCTAAAAAAGTTCAAAGGAATGTTTGTCAGGTGACATATCAAGTGAAAGGAGAAAGCCTAAGAAAACTGGCAAAGTTAAAAGATGAGAGGAATCTGATTAAACCAGAGGGATAAACAGCATTTCTATCTCTGGGAGGCTAGAACTAATTTGTAGCATGTGCCTTGGACTGAAGGTTATACACATGCAGCTGCCAATTTGCTCAAAGCAGTACATAGCAGGAATGGATACTCTTAAATTAAAAAAATATGTATAACCGGACTGCACTTTCACACTGTACATAATTGGTAAAAATACTGTGGGAAGGAAGTGTATGGTGGTGCTGTTTACAACTCTCCAGGAAGTGCAGTGACCCAGAGCAGATGTCCATTAAGATAAATGAAGAAACAAACTTGATGATGAGGGAAGTGGCAAGGCACTTCCTCCTTGGAAGCTGTAAAGTGTTTATGATGGGTGATTTCGATTACAAGGAATATACTACGGAAACTTGAGATTCTTATGGAGGTAAGGAGTCATAGGGACACAAGTTTTTAGAATGTACAGAGTAAAAGTTCCCGCGTCAGCACATCATGGTGCATATGAAAACAAAGGGGGACGTATACATTGATTTGCACATTGGAGAAAATGAGGATGTAGTGGTTGATTCTGATTTATTGGTGTAGGAGGATGCAAGAAGGGGATCAGTAAGGGTACATGAAGAAAAAATACAGTTGTTGGACCTATGTAGAGCTGATCTAGTTCTTTGACAGTATGAAGTGCAAAAGGAAGTTCTAAGAGAAAAAAAATAAACCAGCACTATAGAAGCTTCTGTGAAATTTACTGTGGAGGAGTCAGAATATGGGTACCTATGGATGCTAGTACAGGGGAGGGATTTGAAAGGAGAGACAGATGGCTCATCAGGGAATGCCAAAAAACAAAAGAGCTCTAGAATGAACTAAGGAAGAGGTATAGATGACACTGTAGACAGCCAGCATATGAAAGTTATAAGAAAACAGGAAAGAAGTAATGCAAAGTAAGGAGGGAGGCACAGAGAAACTTTGAAAAAAGTACTCTGGACAAGGCAAATAATCCAAAGTTCACAATAAGTTCCTCAGGATCAATTACCTGTTAAAGAGTAGCTAATCAAGCTAAGAGAATCCGAGGAAAGACTTCTTGAGGGTGACAAAATATATGAGAACTAGAATGATAATTGTAAGTGTTTACATAGAGGAGGACAGTACTTCTTCAAAATTAGCGAGGTGTAAGGAAATGAAGTTGTGCAAAGTATAAAAGTTGACAGAAATGATAGAATCAAGCAATTAGAACAACTTGACCCATGTAAGAAATGTGATCCTGACGAATTCTCTCCACAAGTGATGAAAAAATGTGCAGATGCACTTGGCTGCTTGAGATATAGGGTAATTCCAGAGATGTTGAGGAGGGCGAATGTCATACCTATATTTAATATGATCAAGAAATTGTGCATAATTTCAGGCCAGTCTCATTAAGAAGTGGTCTGTAAAACATTACAAAAAATAATCAGAAAACAACTGTATGGCTTCATGGAAAGGAGAAACTACCTTGGGTGAATGTCATACCTACTTTTAATATGATCAAGAAATTGTGCATAATTTCAGGCCAGTCTCACTAAGAAGTGGTCTGTAAAACATTACAAAAAATAATCAGAAAACAACAGTATGGCTTCATGGAAAGGAGAAACTACCTTACTGAGAGACAACATGAATTTAGGGATTCATACATTTCAAATAAATCAGACTTCTGTGAGAGGGTGAGCTTCATCATAGGTAAAAGAGGTGGATTGGTGGACTGCTATCCTAGACACCCAGAGAGCTTTTGCCACTGAACTCCACTGGAGGTTGATTAACTCTTCT
This sequence comes from Panulirus ornatus, assembly GCF_036320965.1. NCBI lineage: Eukaryota > Metazoa > Arthropoda > Malacostraca > Decapoda > Palinuridae > Panulirus > Panulirus ornatus. Next base: position 54,572,843 of record NC_092236.1, read on the forward strand.
AGTGTTATGGTACCCAACTGACACAAGTGTAGCAGAATGCCACTGCCTCAGTTGAACTACTTATTAACTTGTGTACATTGTGAAATTTATTGGCTGGACCTGAATGACAACCCAAAGGATGAGCCATTGGAAGAACTTGGAGGCTCCAGTATCCCTCGAGTAAGCATGGGCGATACTTGCACTTTTTTGGATTTGCCTTGTCTAATGCGCACTGTGGTACCTGGTGCATACGCCTACCCTATCCACACACCTCTCAGGGTGGGGCATGCCACTGCCCCTGTAAGCATTCTTATGCCCTCAAAAATAGGGGAAATTCAAGATATGTTTATCAAATGAAGAAAATGTCTCATTCTAATTTATCTGAAGAGGATAGTGAAGTAGAAATGTACTGTGTTTGTGAGATGAAGGAGGATGTACTTCTAAGAGTGGGAAGAGGGCTCTGTAGAGGACCAATAGGATCAAAATCAAGTTCAAATTTGTTTGTGTGGTTAGAAAGTAGTGATTATAGGGTTATTGCAAGATCATAATTCGTAAGAAAAAATAATGGTTTTGGTTTTTTATATGCAACTCTAAATGAATCAGGAAAGAAGGGTATGTTGTAATTAGCACACTGAGGGATGGTAAATAAATGGTTCACTGAATGGATTAAGGAGCTAAAGTTATAGGCAGGAATAATGGGAGATACCCTTTCACTGGATAAAAGATTACCTTAAAGAAGGGGAGCAAAGGACACTCAAAAAAGACAAGTTCCTGAAATGGCATGCTACAGGCCTCACTATTGGTCCACTACCATTCTTGGTGTATTGTATATAATTAACCAGCCTGATGGACTGGACTCATCCTTAAATATGTTTGTGGATGATACATTGGTCTTGAGAGAAAAGATGATTATATTACCTTAAAGGAGGAACGGGACAAACTTCAATGCTTGTCTGAGAAATATATGATGAAATTTTCTGAGTAAGTGTAAGTTAATAAAGATGGGACACATGGAAAGATGGCCTCATTCTAGGTATTACAAAGTAGGAAATAAGCCTCTGGAATCTATGTATGAAAGAGGCCTAGGGTTCAACAATGTGCCTAATCTAACATCAGTTATGAACTGGGAGAATTGTTAAAGAGGTGGACTGTCTGCTCGCAAATACTTGTTTCAGATTCAAGTTTATGAATAACAAAATATTTGGAAATGTTTAAGTATATGATTAAGAAAAATTTGTTTAACTCCTCACTACATATGTTAGACCAAAACTGAATAATGCTTCTCAAGTGTAGTCATTACACTTAAAAAAAGAACAAAGCTATGATAGAAAGGGTCCAGAGTACAGCAACTCCGACGTTACCTGAATCATGAGAACATAGCTACAACAAATACAAATAGTAGGCTGAGTGCTAAATATTTGTATTCTCTGCAAGAAAGAAGACAGAGGAGTGACCTTATAAACAGCCTTCATAATTCATATCAGTTGGATGATGTTGGCAGTGGAAAGTTGTGCATGAGTAACTAGAGGCCATGACAAGAAGCTAGTTAGTATGGATGTAATGACTTACTGTTTTATCGTAAATGTGTTGGATTGTTGGAATAAGCTTAAGGAGAAAATGGTGAATACTGGTTATCTTATAAAGGTTTCAAAGGTTACTTAATGGAGTAGAAAGTCCAAGAGATGGGGCCCTGGGAGTGTAAAACTCTCCCTCACTGTATATTATAATAGGTAACTGCAAATAATTACACACACACACACACACATGCATGCACACACACACACACACACACACACACACACACACACACACACACACACACACATGCACACAACAAAGATGGTACCACAAATAAGTGAGTTTAGTTACAGGGAAAGGCTAGAGCCTTTAAATTTGCCCACCTGGGTAGAGAGAAGAGTGATCTGATCACAACCTTTAATATTCTAAAACAAATTGATGATGTAGACAGTGAGCAGTTCTTTGAAAGATGTAGGAACAAAGGAAATAACATGAAATTAAGCAAGAAACTTGTTAAAAAAGATGTAAAGAAGTACTTTTATAGTATAAAAGTGGTGTTGAAAAAGATGCAAACAAGTACTTTTACAGCATAAAAGTGGTGAATGAATGGAATAAGATTACAGTATGAATATATTTCAGAAGTTGTATGACAGCACAGAATATTCAAGAGAAGGGCAACAAGAGTGTCAAAATCTCTCTCCATACAGTACAAATGGATAATTACACAAACACACACCTAAAGGAGCACAAAGAGCTAAGAGATAAGGTTCAGAGGAGGATAACAAAGTTGGTACCAAAATTGAGAGCAAATTTACAAGGAGAACAGGAGTGAGGAGTGACCTGATCACAACCTTAAAGTTTTTAAAATAGATCAATGACATGGACAGAACATTTTTTTTTTAAATGTAGAGATAGAGCAATTAGAGGGCATAACACTGAATTAAACAAGATACTTGTTAAAGAGGATTTAAAGAAGTACTCTCATAGTGTGAGTAGTGGATGAACGAAATAGAATGACTGAGGGCATGGTAAATGCAGACAACATACAGAGAAGTTTTATGATGTTCAAGAGATGGAGCCCCAAGAGTGTTAAACTCCCTCCCCTTAACAGTACAAATACGTAATTACACACACACACACACACACACACACACATACGTTCCAGCTTTTAAGACAGCTTTTGAACATATCTCATTTTTTTTACCCTTTCTATTTCCTCCCATTGGTATACTTTACTTACTCTCTCATAGCATATTTCAAGAAACCTCCAGCTGCTTTGTCTTACATTTTGATTATTAGTTCTTTCTTAGCATATGGTCCTGAAAAGAGGTAAGCATTCTCTTCCAAAATAAGTCTGTCTATCTACACTAAAGACATGCTGTGTGTAATCTCCTTCCTTGATAATTTTCTCTACATACACAAAATACTGTTCCAAGTAAATGCAAGATTACTTTGACAAAAGCATACGTAGGAGCACAAAAGGTTTATTTACCATATGAGCTCGCTAATGGCAGGTGAGATACAAACACATTTTCCTAGTTGGAGGGATATGAATCAAATAGTATTTTGCCATTACATCATCAAATTATGAATGGTACAGCACAACAACCTTGGTATATCCTGCCATTTAGGATTTTCAAAAGATTATTCAGTACATTAAAATATTTCATATGAAGATAACAAAGAGTGAATGACACTGAGACTTGCTTATAACCATTAGTTTCTGACAAGCACTAGACTTACTAAGCACTTTTTACTCAACCTAGAGAGTGATAGTCTTTCGTCTTGGACTCCCCTAAATAATTTTAACATTTACCTTCTACGTAACTGACATGCCTACACCTAATTTAGATGTAGTAAATAATGGGGAAGTAGGGAACACAATTGAGCAAATTTTGCAAGTCAGTGGAGTATGAAGTTAATAGTATTTAGCTGACACATCATTGATATATGCACAACTACACAAATACCACAAAATATGCTGATAAATTCTGTGTTAAAAGAATCTTTTAGACACAAACAATAAATGGGTAAACATTTTTTTTTCAAATTCATTGCAAGTCCATAAATGTCAAAAGTCAATACTATGTGCAAATCAAAATGTCACAAGTGGAGGTTCCTGGTGTAGTATGGGAAAGGAATTCCATGCTAATGGAGCCCTGTCTCTTAGATATTCTGTACTTTTTATAACACAATAAATATATACTCTTTCTATTCAGCCTTATCAATTACTGTTTTATTTTTCCATTACTTCATCACAATCAAATTCTTCCTACATTTTTTTTGTTTCTTGTTTACTGTTTTTGCTATGTCCTTTGTTGACTTCACCCGTGACAATTTCATTTAGAACCTTGAAAGTTGTGATCATTTCTATTTGCTTCCTCTGTGGGCAAATGTACAGTGTGTGCATGAATATGCATTTGTAATTAATACATACTAGCTCATATAACAGAAGAGCTTATAAAAAGTAAAGAATGGCCCTACTTTAATATGACTGTACATTTTGCATTTAGAATATGTTCCTACAAAGAAATCAGTTTCCTGCAGTAGGAGTAATGTCATTTACAGTACAGATCTCCAGTTTTGTAAGTACTGAAAATTCATATCGTTATAAAACCTCATTTTTATCTGTATGCAAAAGTATGCACAGTGACATTAGTGTTCAGTGTCTTTTTTTTATTGTAGTTTCCATATATTATGTAATTCTGTTACTTAATAATCTTTAAAGACTTTAATAATATTTTTGATGAGAGATGGTTTCTTCAGTATAAATTTTTCAAGATTGAAAAATTAAAATACTGCATAGGATTATTTCAGTAGAGATCATACAAGTGAGCCATTTTATGCATAATCTCATTTTTTAAATAGACAAGTTTTAGATAATAAGACCATTTGTAAAATCATAGCATATGACATAGACTACCAAAGCATTAGTTAACATGAATATTTTCCTAAACATTCCAGAAAGCATTTTTTTTCAGATTTCCAAAATAATTATAATGTAAGTTCTGAAGTCATCATTAGATGTGCCACAAGAATTCTTGTATTAAATTTATTGTATGGTTTACAGAATGAAAAGAAAAATCATGATGTACCTCCAGTAATTGACACTTTGTTTACAATTAGCTGCAGCTCATAGCTTTGAGAGTAGTTTTTGCAGTATCAGTGCTTACCAGTGGGATTCTTTCCATGCGTAAAGTTAATTCTTGATTATCTTAGTGGCTAGCCATTTCATAAAAATATCATGGCTTTTCTCTCATATCATGTTATACTGGTACAGGCTGTACATCAGTAGAGTTCTAATTATTATTCCACGGGATGTAAAGTATAATTTACTGGATATTACTCAACAGGCCATAACATACAAGATATAAAAATAAATACATGAACACTGGTATGGCTGTCCTAAGAGCACACCATACAGTGATCTAGGGTATTCCACATAATATATAACTGATTAATTAATTACTTATTTAATTACAATTTATAGTAGTAGATTTCAGGCATTGTTATATTCAGATTCATCTGTTGTATGAAATACATAATGCATAAATGCCTTTTATCAACTTTATATCTTTAACAAGTTTAAATAGGATTTTTTTTACTAGAAAATAACTAACTTGGATTTAGAATATGAAAAGAACAGTAGTATAGAAATAACAAACATTTGAGATCACAAAATAATTGTACCAGGTTGCACCACATAGACCAATATTCATAATTGAGCAAAAAATGAACACATTTCATCTTCAAAGTTTTGACTGGGGTTATCATACGTAATACAAATAATGGGGTTAATATTTGTAACTGTACTAAAGGGTCTGTCATATATGACACTAATGACGAATTTACATGATACAAGTCAATCTCAGAATGTGCCAAAATATGACGCTTATGTAGGATAAGGAATTGTAGCACTTGCTGAAATCTGAAGGTTAATACCTGAAAATTTTCAGAAAATGTTCTTAATGCTGTTGTCACGTAATATAGCACTAAGACAAACTATTTTTTGTATCTTTATGATACTTTACTGAACACTTGGAGGATTTGTGAACATACTTTTAGCAAATAATTCTAGATTCACTAAAAAATTTACATATCAATAAATAAGTCAATACAGAGAGAACATAAACCCCAGTTATAAGGGAAAATGCATAGATTTTGGAGTAAGTATTTATTTCAATCATTTTTAATCTCTCTTCTGCAAAATTTCCATGTTTTTATCTGTATGATGTAATAATTTGACATTTAGCCTTATGGCAACTAAAATTATATATTTATCTATATCAATAATTATTTGATTTATGCTATTTAGAATTAATATATGAAGACCATGGCATCACAGACTTTTGTCTTCTTGAAGGTTGTAAAATATAACAATGTTTGCATACATTGAAGTTACATGTATATGTACAGGTACCACTTATCCTTTAGCAGTAATTTCTTCAAGCAAATGGTACTGCTGTCTCATGTCTGTGTTATAGCCTAATATATGTTGCTCCATTTTATACATAAACCAGATGATATAAAAAATCAATTTTGGTGTTTCAGTCAGTTTATTTGTATGGCTGTTTAGAAAGTCAGGGGGCACTTTTCTATGCTGTATTTTTGATAATGGATTCTTTTTACATTTTTCCTGTTAAGTTTACATTTTGTTTTAATTGCCATAAATAGTGTGAGCATCATTTTTTTTTTTGTTTATCCTACAAGTTTTTGATGATTAAAAGATTTGTTTATCCAACAACTTCAAATGTTATGGAAAGAATGACATATAGAGTTGAGTCAGATTCTTTTCGGTTGGTAAATGGATGACTGCACTCTGAGAGATGAACTGCACTCTGAGAGATGAGAGTCCCTTAAATAATTTCTGATAAAAAATCATTTTAGTTGAGTATTTTTAACATAAACACCTGTAATCTATATAAAACTTTTATGAAATGTATCATTCATTACCTGCTAATGAGTGCCTCTAATATGCATACTGAGTTTTTGAACTTTCCATGTGACTTTGAATTGCATTTCGAATATGTACCAAAATTTCACTTGAAATGAGGGAAAGATAACTTCATCCTTTGAATTTAGAATTATTAATGATTGTTTCTGTAGCTGATACTATGCTACCTGCTCTTCAGGTGTGGCTTATCTTGTAAAACATATACAGGGATGTTGTGTGATGCCTCAAACATTCTACACAAAAGATATTCATATCTATTGCATGTATTCTTTAAGTGAACTTTTAAAGTTCTTAGGCTTTTGCTAGGAGATTTGCATGTTTACCCTTACATGGCAGCCAACATCAATTGATGTTCTCTTAAGGAACAGCAGCTGAAATTAATTGGTTTTTAATTCTTCTCCTTTTGTATAAATATTCAGCTGATTAATTATTCCATTAGTAGCATATAAAAGTCTCTTCCATTCTTAGGAAGGCAGTGAAAGAAAATTCTGCAACCACCATTGTAGATGCCCAACCATCAACTGCAGGTTGTGCATACAAGCTGACCCCACAGAGAGCCTATAGACTGTTGAATGACTTACATGATTACGAGAAGCACTTAAATGAATCTGTTTTAAGAAAGGATAAGAGGAATAATTTGTAAAATGTGAAGAAATAAGTAACTTAAAGAGGGATTTTAACAGGAGGGGCCTACTGACTTCACACTTACCGAAGGAATTACGTAATAACTTACGTAATAACTCTTTAAGTAATCCTAGCATGATGGAGGACTTTGTAACAGATGACAGGTTAAACACCTCCAGTGTCCTTCCCACATGTGCCAGCCACTCCTGCTCTTACACTTATTTGTAGTGTAAGGTAAAGCAGATATTTCTAGATAAATTCATGTTATTTATCACCAGTGCTGTGCCTGTGTATGAAATGATTGTAGGGTATGAAACTAAGTTCAAGATAAAGAACCTATTAAATCCTTGAATACCCTCCCAATGCTTACCAAGCAATCACTCTTACACTGATTTTTAGCATGAAGAATGTACTATTTCTGAATATATTCATGTTGGTTTACCACTAATGTTGTGCCTGTGTATGATATATGGGTACAGTATGAAAACAAGCTCAATAGAAAGAAACTTCATTTCCAAGTCTTCTTTCATCAGGAGCTTTCAACCATGTAATACTTTTGAAAGCTAATGCTACAATTTTATGTACAATTTCTTTTTTCATACGTGATGGACTTTGCAGACCAAGACCATCATGTAAGGGTTAAACAACACTATAAAGTTTCATAGTCAGGTTAGTTTTGCTCATTCTTTGAAGTAAAGTGAAATTAAAGCAACTTGATATTTTAAGTTTAAGTAAAGTGGTACTGTTAAGCATACAATTCCATTAATCAAAATTGGACTCATGAATTATGTACCTGACAGAGATGAGCAACTTGAGATTTCAAGTGCAAGACCAAAGTGATACTGTTCAGCATATAATTCTCTGAATCAAAATTGGAATCATGGATTATGTGCCTGACAGAGATATATATTAATTTCTTTTTCACTACAAAACAAAACTTAAAGCCAAGTTATCTACTGTATTTGGTAATTATCATAGTTATGCTACTGTATTAGGCAGTTAATGCATTTACAAACTAACGTCATACATACATATATATAAAATATGCCTAGTTCAGTGTGTGTTGTTTCCTTTACATATCAGATACTTAAAGTGCAATTCAAATCTTTACATGGAGGAGCTTTTGCAGATGGCCAAACTCAAGGCTTGATACAGATCCATACATTTTCAATGTTCAAAGTATTTTTACATCATTCTGTGTGACCTTATCATTCAGTTCTAAAATGAATACTACAGTGTTCTATTTAAAATGTACTCTTGCCAACCTGTAAATTGATTGGTGTTTGTTTTCTCATGATTAAGTTTTGTTTACTTATCACAGTTATGAAGAGTGAAAAAGGACATAATCAAGCTGTGCATGTATATTCTGCTCAGTTAATGATTCTTCCGAGTGTTGTTGTTAGAGAAATAAAGTTTGATAGTTGTGGATATGAGAGTATTTTGTGAGTTGTAGAAACTCATATATATAGGATGAATCATTTGAAATCCTTTACAGCAGGGTTGCACAAGCATTCAACATCTGGGACTACCATCAGTAGACTAGATCATGAGCTCATGCACTTAAGTTTTAAGCAGTAAAATCATATATTGCTCTAAGTCTCCATTTCAGTGCAATGAAGTTACAATTTATACTTGACAATTGTCTGTCAGCCACAGAATATTGATAGAATGGCTTTTATCATTCAGTGGACCTAAGTTTATATGGTGAAAAAATATTTATTAATTTTATTTACTTTGTTTTGTAGCTGTCTCCCGCGTTAGCGAGGTAGCACAAGGAAACAGACGAAAGAATGGCCCAACCCACCCCCATACACATGTATATACATACACGTCCACACACGCAAATATACATACCTATACATCTCAATGTATACATATATATACACACACAGACATATACATATATACACATGTACATAATTCATACTGTCTGCCTTTATTTATTCCCATCGCCACCCCGCCACACATGGAATAACAAACCCCTCCCCCCTCATGTGTGCGAGGTAGCGTTAGGAAAAGACAACAAAGGCCCCATTTGTTCACACTCAGTCTCTAGCTGTCATATAATAATGCACCGAAACCACAGCTCCCTTTCCACACCCAGGCCCCACAGAACTTTCCATGGTTTACCCCAGACGCTTCACATGCCCTGGTTCAATCCATTGACAGCACGTCAACCCCGGTATACCACATTGTTCCAATTCACTCTATTCCTTGCATGCCTTTCACCCTCCTGCATGTTCAGGCCCCGATCACTCAAAATCTTTTTCACTCCATCTTTCTACCTCCAATTTGGTCTCCCACTTCTCCTCGTTCCCTCCACCTCCGACACACATATCCTCTTGGTCAATCTTTCCTCACTCATTCTCTCCATGTGCCCTAACCATTTCAAAACACCCTCTTCTGCTCTCTCAACCACACTCTTTATTTCCACACATCTCTCTTACCCTTACATTACTTACTCGATCAAACCACCTCACACCACATATTGTCCTCAAACATCTCATTTCCAGCACATCCACCCTCCTGTGCACAACTCTATCCATAGCCCACGCCTCACAACCATACAACATTGTTGGAACCAATATTCCTTCAAACATAGCCATTTTTGCTTTCCGAGATAATGTTCTCGACTTCCAAACATTCTTTAAGGCTCCCAGAATTTTCGCCCCCTCCCCCACCCTATGATTCACCTCCGCTTCCATGGTTCCATCCACTGCCAGATCCACTCCCAGATATCTAAAACACTTTACTTCCTCCAGTTTTTCTCCATTCAAACTTACCTCCCAATTGACTTGACCCTCAACCCTACTGTACCTAATAACCTTCCTCTAATTCACATTTACTCTTAACTTTCTTCTTTCACACACTTTACCAAACTCAGTCACCAGCTTCTGCAGTTTCTCACATGAATCAGCCACCAGCGCTGTATCATCAGCGAACAACAACTGACTCACTTCCCAAGCTCTCTCATCCCCAACAGACTGCATACTTGCCCCTCTTTCCAAAACTCTTGTATTCACCTCCCTAACAACCCCATCCATAAACAAATTAAACAACCATGGAGACATCACACACCCCTGCCGCAAACCTACATTCACTGAGAACCAATCACTTTCCTCTCTTCCTACACGTACACATGCCTTACATCCTCGATAAAAACTTTTCACTGCTTCCTACACCATATATTCTTAATACCTTCCACAGAGCATCTTTATCAACTCTATCATATGCCTTCTCCAGATCCATAAATGCTACATACAAATCCATTTGCTTTTCTAAGTATTTCTCACATACATTCTTCAAAGCAAACACGTTCACTATATTTTAGTTTAAATACTGCATTTCACTATACTTTAGTTTAAATACTGCATTTCTGTAACAAGTTTCTTGATATTGTAATCAAAGGTCATAGTCATCAGTTCAGTGACAGGGTGTAGAATGTCATCATTCTGTCTGTATTGAGCCTTTAACTGGCTAAGATTCATGAAAGTTGAATTTTTGTTTGCACATGTATGTGGAGCCAAATATGCATTTATAAATAGCTGTCTCCTCATGCAAGTATTGATACTGATCTTGAGGCAAACATTTATAGAAACTGAATAATTGGTAGTTTGATGATGTTTTGTACAGGCATCTTGGGTCACACATCCTGTAGTTGAGGGCTGCATGTGGTGTGTCAGCTGCCAGTTGTGCATCCATGCTTTATAATAAGGCAGCCATTTCCTACACTTACCACAGATTAAAGGAAATAACAAATACTGAAGAAGTCACCATTACCTTAATAGTTTCTAAGTAATGATTTATAAGCAGAATGGCCTCAGAGTATCACATTTCACAGTGCAGTCTACGTTAAAAGAATCCAACAATATATGCATCAGGTTTTATTTACTAAAGAAATCCTATTCCTCAATTATGGTATGGATATTGAATGCCTCATAACATGGTACAATCTTCAAAGTCATCTGAATATGATTTGCTGCCTCAGTTACCCTGAGTTACTGAAAGGGAAGAGATGAAACTTTTGCCCACTCTCCTTGTGTTTAATGATACTTTTACAATTTCTGTTCTGGGTAATACCTTTTCTCCATCAGTAAGTAACCATGGGTCTTAAGAAGTTGTTCCAGGAAGAAAAGGCCCACATTCTTGCTTGGAATGGGGGGGAAAAAAAAAAGCAAAAGCAAGATTTCAAGACATATTAAAAGGGCCAAGCGCAACATCTGGTTACTTGTTTGGGTTCTTCTGACATCATCCCTACCTGAAGAATGTCTGGCTGACATAGGGAAACCAGTAAGGTTACTGATAACCTGATATGGATGGGTTTTTCTACATCTTCAACAAACATAATACTGGCAAAACACACATACTGAAATGATCCAAGTCACTAAACAACTGCCCTCCCAACTTGGTTTTAAACACCACCTCACCAGATATTATATCATCTGAAACCACAGTCCCCAAACGAACAAGAGTCACACTTTCCCATTTATGCTTTGGACATCACCCATTCCTAAATTACTACAAACAACGATTCAGTACATCCTAGGACCCTTCATGCCCATGGATGCACCAGCCACAATGAAGGCATTGAACAGATTTGCTCAGATGCCCCCCACACTCCCCACTTGAACACACACACACACACACACACACAAACAAACAAACAAAACATTACTATACTTTATGAACTATGGTCCTGCTTAGTGAATGTGGAGGAAACAAGGAGAATGGGGAGACCAAGTTGGAGATGGAAGGATGGAGTGAAAAAGATTCTGAGTGATTGGGGCCTGAGCATGTAGGAGGCTGCATGTGATAGAATGAACTGGAAGGATATGGTATACTGGGGGTCAATGTGCTGTTAATGGACTGAACCAGGGCATGTAATGTGTCCAGGATAAACCATGGAAAGGTTTGTGTGGCCTGGATGTAGATAGGGAGCCTTGGTTTGGTGCATTACACAACATGACAGCTAGAGAATGAACAGATGTGGCCTTTCTTTGTCTATTGTTGGTGCAACCTCACTACTCTGGGAAACAGTGATTAAGTACGAAAGAAAGAAAATTATGTATCTATACATCAGCATCATACAATGTCAGAACCCCTTCATGAATGGATCCTGGGGTAATTAGTGGGGTGCCTAAATGTGTGTGGATGTAACCAAGATGTGAAAAAAGGAGAGATAGGTAGTATGTTTGAGGAAAGGAACCTGGATGTTTTGGCTCTGAGTGAAACGAAGCTCAAGGGTAAAGGGGAGGAGTGGTTTGGGAATGTCTGGGGAGTAAAGTCAGGGGTTAGTGAGAGGACAAGAGCAAGGGAAGGAGTAGCAATACTCCTGAAACAGGAGTTGTGGGAGTATGTGATAGAATGTAAGAAAGTAAATTCTCGATTAATATGGGTAAAACTGAAAGTTGATGGAGAGAGGTGGGTGATTATTGGTGCATATGCACCTGGGCATGAGAAGAAAGATCATGAGAGGCAAGTGTTATGGGAGCAGCTGAATGAGTGTGTTAGTGGTTTTGATGCACAGGACCGGGTTATAGTGATGGGTGATTTGAATGCAAAGGTGAGTAATGTGGCAGTTGAGGGAATAATTGGTATACATGGGGTGTTCAGTGTTGTAAATAGAAATGGTGAAGAGCTTGTAGATTTATGTGCTGAAAAAGGACTGATGATTGGGAATACCTGGTTTAAAAAGCGAGATATACATAAGTATACTTATGTAAGTAGGAGAGATGGCCAGAGAGCGTTATTGGATTACGTGTTAATTGACAGGCGTGCGAAAGAGAGACTTTTGGATGTTAATGTGCTGAGAGGTGCAACTGGAGGGATGTCTGATCATTATCTTGTTGAGGCAAAGGTGAAGATTTGTATGGGTTTTCAGAAAAGAAGAGTGAATGTTGGGGTGAAGAGGGTGGTGAGAGTAAGTGAGCTTGGGAAGGAGACCTGTATGAGGAAGTACCAGGAGAGACTGAGTACAGAATGGAAAAAGGTGAGAACAATGGAAGTAAGGGGAGTGGGGGAGGAATGGGATGTATTTAGGGAATCGGTGATGGATTGCGCAAAAGATGCTTGTGGCATGAGAAGAGTGGGAGGTGGGTTGATTAGAAAGGGTAGTGAGTGGTGGGATGAAGAAGTAAGAGTATTAGTGAAAGAGAAGAGAGAGGCATTTGGACGATTTTTGCAGGGAAAAAATGCAATTGAGTGGGAGATGTATAAAAGAAAGAGACAGGAGGTCAAGAGAAAGGTGCAAGAGGTGAAAAAAAGGGCAAATGAGAGTTGGGGTGAGAGAGTATCATTAAATTTTAGGGAGAATAAAAAGATGTTCTGGAAGGAGGTAAATAAAGTGCATAAGACAAGGGAGCAAATGGGAACTTCAGTGAAGGGCGCAAATGGGGAGGTGATAACAAGTAGTGGTGATGTGAGAAGGAGATGGAGTGAGTATTTTGAAGGTTTGTTGAATGTGTTTGATGATAGAGTGGCAGATATAGGGTGTTTTGGTCGAGGTGGTGTCCAAAGTGAGAGGGTTAGGGAAAATGATTTGGTAAACAGAGAAGAGGTAGTGAAAGCTTTGCGGAAGATGAAAGCCGGCAAGGCAGCAGGTTTGGATGGTATTGCAGTGGAATCTATAAAAAAAGGGGGTGACTGTATTGTTGACTGGTTGGTAAGGTTATTTAATGTATGTATGACTCATGGTGAGGTGCCTGAGGATTGGCGGAATGTGTGCATAGTGCCATTGTACAAAGGCAAAGGGGATAAGAGTGAGTGCTCAAATTACAGAGGTATAAGTTTGTTGAGTATTCCTGGTAAATTATATGGGATGGTATTGATTGAGAGGGTGAAGGCATGTACAGAGCATCAGATTGGGGAAGAGCAGTGTGGTTTCAGAAGTGGTAGAGGATGTGTGGATCAGGTGTTTGCTTTGAAGAATGTATGTGAGAAATACTTAGAAAAGCAAATGGATTTGTATGTAGCATTTATGGATCTGGAGAAGGCATATGACAGAGTTGATAGCGATGCTCTGTGGAAGGTATTAAGAATATATGGTGTGGGAGGAAAGTTGTTAGAAGCAGTGAAAAGTTTTTATCGAGGATGTAAGGCATGTGTATGTGTAGGAAGAGAGGAAAGTGATTGGTTCTCAGTGAATGTAGGTTTGCGGCAGGGGTGTGTGATGTCTCCATGGTTGTTTAATTTGTTTATGGATGGGGTTGTTAGGGAGGTAAATGCAAGAGTTTTGGAAAGAGGGGCAAGTATGAAGTCTGTTGGGGATGAGAGAGCTTGGGAAGTGAGTCAGTTGTTGTTCGCTGATGATACAGCACTGGTGGCTGATTCATGTGAGAAACTGCAGAAGCTGGTGACTGAGTTTGGTAAAGTGTGTGGAAGAAGAAAGTTAAGAGTAAATGTGAATAAGAGCAAGGTTATTAGGTACAGTAGGGTTGAGGGTCAAGTCAATTGGGAGGTGAGTTTGAATGGAGAAAAGCTGGAGGAAGTGAAGTGTTTTAGATATCTGGGAGTGGATCTGGCAGTGGATGGAACCATGGAAGCGGAAGTGGATCATAGGGTGGGGGAGGGGGCGAAAATTCTGGGGGCCTTGAAGAATGTGTGGAAGTCGAGAACATTATCTCAGAAAGCAAAAATGGGTATGTTTGAAGGAATAGTGGTTCCAACAATGTTGTATGGTTGCGAGGCGTGGGTTATGGATAGAGTTGTGCGCAGGAGGATGGATGTGCTGGAAATGAGATGTTTGAGGACCATGTGTGGTGTGAGGTGGTTTGATCGAGTGAGTAACGTAAGGGTAAGAGAGATGTGTGGAAATAAAAAGAGCGTGGTTGAGAGAGCAGAAGAGGGTGTTTTGAAGTGGTTTGGGCACATGGAGAGAATGAGTGAGGAAAGATTGACCAAGAGGATATATGTGTCGGAGGTGGAGGGAACGAGGAGAAGAGGGAGACCAAATTGGAGGTGGAAAGATGGAGTGAAAAAGATTTTGTGTGATCGGGGCCTGAACATGCAGGAGGGTGAAAGGAGGGCAAGGAATAGAGTGAATTGGAGCGATGTGGTATACCGGGGTTGACGTGCTGTCAGTGGATTGAATCAAGGCATGTGAAGCGTCTGGGGTAAACCATGGAAAGCTGTGTAGGTGTGTATATTTGCGTGTGTGGACGTATGTATATACATGTGTATGGGGGTGGTTGGGCCATTTCTTTCGTCTGTTTCCTTGCGCTACCTCACAAACGCGGGAGACAGCGACAAAGTATAATAAAAAAAAAAAAATGTATATATATAGTGATTGGTTCTCAGTGAATGTAGGTTTGCGGCAGGGGTGTGTGATGTCTCCATGGTTGTTTAATTTGTTTATGGATGGGGTTGTTAGGGAGGTGAATGCAAGAGTTTTGGAAAGAGGGGCAAGTATGAAGTCTGTTGGGGATGAGAGAGCTTGGGAAGTGAGTCAGTTGTTGTTCGCTGATGATACAGCGCTGGTGGCTGATTCATGTGAGAAACTGCAGAAGCTGGTGACTGAGTTTGGTAAAGTGTGTGAAAGAAGAGAGTTAAGAGTAAATGTGAATAAGAGCAAGGCACAGTAGGGTTGAGGGTCAAGTCAATTGGGAGGTAAGTTTGAATGGAGAAAAACTGGAGGAAGTAAAATGTTTTAGATATCTGGGAGTGGATCTGGCAGCGGATGGAACCATGGCAGTGGAAGTGAATCATAGGGTGGGGGAGGGGGCAAAAATCCTGGGAGCCTTGAAGAATGTTTGGAAGTCGAGAACATTATCTCGGAAAGCAAAAATGGGTATGTTTGAAGGAATAGTGGTTCCAATAATGTTGTATGGTTGCGAGGCATGGGCTATGGATAGAGTTGTGCGCAGGAGGGTGGAAATGAGATGTTTGAGGACAATATATGGTGTGAGGTGGTTTGATCGAGTAAGTAATGTAAGGGTAAGAGAGATGTGTGGAAATAAAAAGAGCGTGGTTGTGAGAGCAGAAGAGGTTGTTTTGAAATGGTTTGGGCACATGGAGAGAATGAGTGAGGAAAAATTGACCAAGAGGATATATGTGTTGCAGGTGGAGGGAACGAGGAGAAGTGGGAGACCAAATTGGAGGTGGAAAGATGGAGTGAAAAGGATTTTGAGTGATCGGGGCCTGAACATGCAGGAGGGTGAAAGGCGGGCAAGGAATAGAGTGAATTGGATTGATGTGGTATACCGGGGTCGACGTGCTGTCAATGGATTGAATCAGGGCATGTGAAGCGTCTGGGGTAAACCATGGAAAGTTCTGTGGGGCCTGGTTGTGGAAAGGGAGCTGTGGTTTTGGGCATTATTACATGAGAGCTAGGGACTGAGTGTGAACGAATGGGGCCTTTGTTGTCTTTTCCTAGCGCTACCTCGCACACGTGAGGGGGAGGGGGTTGTTATTCCTTGTGTGGCGAAGTGGCAATGGGAATAAATAAAGGCAGACAGTATGAATTATGTACATGTGTGTATATGTATATGTCTGTGTGTGTATATATATGTGTACATTGAGATGTATAGGTATGTATATTTGCATGTGTGGACGTTTATGTATATACATGTGTATGTGGGTGGGTTGGGCCATTCTTTCGTCTGTTTCCTTGCGCTACCTTGCTAACGCGGGAGACAGCGACAAAGCAAAATAAATAAATAAATAATACATATAATGTACATACTGTATTGTATCTATATCTGTTGTATTGTTTATATATGACAATTGTAAAATCATTATGTAAAGTACTGTATACTGGAGCATGCTTGATATACAGCCCTTTATGCAGTCAACACATTTGTTACATCTTGACTAGTGTAGTATGATGTAAAAGTTTTGGTATATTATTTGTCTAATGTGTATCACTGCAAATTAAGTAAATGTATGGATCTGTACAAGGTAATATTCATGTAGATTTCTAATAAAGCAAGGAAGTTGGTCACGAATTTCTGATGAGGTATAATCATGAAAAGGGAAGAAACTCATCTGCTTTCAAAATAATCATAGATATGACTGACTAATGCATTATTAACGATAAGTACAACTGTGGGACGATGTGAAAATTATCCAGTACACCATAGAAGGATGTTGTTCAGCTTGTGATTCAGTCACAGAACTGCAATTCATGAGGTATCAGTTGGAACTATGGTTTTTTTTTATGCAAAATCCTAAATGTTTTTAATTCAAAAGAAGGTACATGCTCAAGCATATGACTTTCATAGTGATCTTCCAGAATAATGTCATCAAATCTTTAGTATACAGCAGAGTAGTGACAAAGCACATTCAGCCATGATGATATGGAAGAGCATTCAGATATACATTTTTCATACTTTAAAATGAAAGCAGTGTTCTGCATGACAGAGACATCATTTGCAGCTTTGACTGATATGGTCTAACATGTGTGGAGTGATTTAATATACACTTGATCTCAAGTCATAGCATTACAAAATTAATATTAACAAAGAATGACTTCTCATATAAATACACACATCATATCAGGAATTAACTATGTTTCTGTAATGCTGTTAATTGTCGACAAAGTGCATCAAGTCTGAAATTCTTTGTAAGTCTCTTTATTAACTACACAAAAAAGTGTACTATGTAAGACTGTCATCCCATTGTATATTTTGAGACTGGAAATCTTGTGATCAAATTTTTGATACTAAGGGAAAAAAGTCTTAAATGAAATTTCTTAAACTATGATTACCGTTTTGCTAGATTATGATATGCCTTCCAGAATGTGCTAGTGGAAGAGGTGCAAGCATTATGACAAGCATTATGAGCATTAAATGTTTGTGGTGTCGTGCATGTTTACATTTTGTCCAGTGTATGTAACCTAACTACTGTAATTGTAAATCAAGACTGTCATAATAACAATAATGTTGATTCAGGAATTATTGTTATGATTTCCAGGATGCAGTTTTTACAAATATCTTTTGTAATATGTCGCATTTCAAAAAGAAGTTTGATTTAGAATAGGAGTATTTTTCCATCAGTCACTTATATGTTTTTCCATACACTTAGAGTCAAGATGGTACATGCAAAAAAGTTATTAAACATTTTAGCAATCCACATTTACTAACAATACAAACATTGAAGACTCAACAGCAGTAACTGCTGACATTTATTAAAGATCTCTTTCTACTACATTGGCTGACATGTAAGTTACGCTGTCACCACATTCCTTGGACTAAAGATTGTGTGAACAGAATGAGAGTTACTCAGCCAATGTTCATAAAATAAGAAAAAAAGATGTTTGTAAAGACAAGGTGAGGTAAGAATACTAAGAGATAATAAGAGAGAGCAGAATTCAGCAATCTTTTATGGATAGTGATGAGTTTTAAAACATGTGATAAACCACAAAGTTATACTGCAGTTTCAATATGGTCCGTGAAAGGAACAATTACTAGGAGTATGAGTAGTTGTATTACTTCCACCGAGGTAATGCTTCCTCGGAAGTCGAAGTCAACCAAGTCACTTCCTACTAGAATCTGACAAACTTTATACTATTTCTTATTAATGGATATAACTATATCATCCAAGTATGCTGTTATGTGTAACTGTTGGTATAGTAATTCAGGAATACTGATGATAGTTCCTGAGTTCACATCTATACAGTTTGATTTAATGTAAATGCAGAGTACTGTACTCTGACTATGATAGTAACTTAGATTATATAATATGCCCTTCACATATTATACAGTACATACTTGCAGTATGCCCAAATGTATTACAGGTTATGATAAGTATGATACTCTACCTATAGTATGACCATATGGTCAACTTGACTCAGAGGCACTAAATTTAAGATACCAGTTATAGGATTATGGGGATAATCCACCATATAATAATTAGAATTTTCATATCTGTAGCATCATCTTTGCTGCAGATATATGAGTCAATATGTCACTAAAGAGAAGTACCAAAGACATTATTATTCACAATAGCAGTTACTGTTGTTAGACTTGGAGCCTCTGGTTTTGATAAATGATATAGCTAGTAGCAGACTAACTAATTATGTATGGAACATTTCCAGTACACCCTCCTCCACATATTTTTGTCAGGCAGGTTAACATCAGAGCTCACCATCGTCCTGCCAGACCAATGTTTGTGTGAAAGCTTTACGTTATGCATGTTGCTTTAAATACTGTATTACTAAATAAACATATTCTTTTGGCTACTGCTTTCTTAAGTTCTTTGCATGTGTTTCTGCCACTACGGCTTGAACTGCTGGTATGCAATTGGTTGCTGCTTCCTACACACATATATATATATATATATATATATATATATATATATATATATATATATATGCAAGAGTTTTGGAAAGAGGGGCAAGTATGAAGTCTGTTGTGGATGAGAGAGCTTGGGAAGTGAGTCAGTTGTTGTTCGCTGATGATACAGCGCTGGTGGCTGATTCATGTGAGAAACTGCAGAAGCTGGTGACTGAGTTTGGTAAAGTGTGTGAAAGAAGAAAGTTAAGAGTAAATGTGAATAAGATCAAGGTTATTAGGTACAGTAGGGTTGAGGGTCAAGTCAATTGGGAGGTAAGTTTGAATGGAGAAAAACTGGAGGAAGTAAAGTGTTTTAGATATCTGGGAGTGGATCTGGCAGCGGATGGAACCATGGAAGCGGAAGTGAATCATAGGGTGGGGGAGGGGGCGAAAATTCTGGGAGCCTTGAAGAATGTTTGGAAGTCGAGAACATTATCTCGGAAAGCAAAAATGGGTATGTTTGAAGGAATAGTGGTTCCAACAATGTTGTATGGTTGCGAGGCGTGGGCTATGGATAGAGTTGTGCGCAGGAGGATGGATGTGCTGGAAATGAGATGTTTGAGGACAATGTGTGGAGTGAGGTGGTTTGATCGAGTAAGTAATGTAAGGGTAAGAGAGATGTGTGGAAATAAAAAGAGCGTGGTTGAGAGAGCAGAAGAGGGTGTTTTGAAATGGTTTGGGCACATGGAGAGAATGAGTGAGGAAAGATTGACCAATGGATATATGTGTCGGAGGTGGAGGGAACGAGGAGAAGTGGGAGACCAAATTGGAGGTGGAAAGATGGAGTGAAAAAGATTTTGTGTGATCGGGGCCTGAACATGCAGGAGGGTGAAAGGAGGGCAAGGAATAGAGTGAATTGGATCGATGTGGTATACCGGGGTTGACGTGCTGTCAGTGGATTGAATCAGGGCATGTGAAGCGTCTGGGGTAAACCATGGAAAGTTGTGTGGGGCCTGGATGTGGAAAGGGAGCTGTGGTTTCAGGCATTATTGCATGACAGCTAGAGACTGAGTGTGAACGAATGGGGCCTTTGTTGTCTTTTCCTAGTGCTACCTCGCACACATGAGGGGGGAGGGGGATGGTATTCCATGTGTGACGAGGTGGCGATGGGAATGAATAAAGGCAGACAGTGTGAATTGTGTGCATGGGTATATATGTATGTGTCTGTGTGTGTATATATATGTGTACATTGAGATGTATAGGTATGTATATTTGCATGTGTGGACGTGTATGTATATACATTGTGTATGGGGGTGGGTTGGGCTATTTCTTTCGTCTGTTTCCTTGTGCTACCTTGCAAACGCGGGAGACAGCGACAAAGCAAAATAAATGAATAAATATATATATATACGCGAGTGGATGGGACATTCTTTGTCTGTTTCCTGGAGCTACCTCACTGATGCAGGAAACAGCAATTAAGTATAATAAATGGGCTTTAGATAAGATTGTGCGGAGGAGGGTGGATGTGTTGAAAATGAAATGTTTGAGGACAATATGTCGTGTGAGGTGGTTTGATTGAGTAAGTAATGAAAGGGTAAGAGAGATGTGTGGTAATAAAAAGAGTGTGGTTGAGAGAGGAGAGGGTGTACTGAAATGGTTTAGTCACTTGGAGAGAATGAGTGAGGAAAGATTGACAAAGAGGATATATGTGTTAGAGGTGGAGGGAACGAGAAGAAGTGGGAGACCAAATTGGAAGTGGAGCGATGGAGTGAAAAAGATTTTGAGTGATCCGGGCCTGAACATACAGGAGGATGAAAGGCATGCAAGGAATAGAGTGAACTGGAATGATGTTGTATACCTGGATCAACAAGCTGTCAATGGATTGAACCAGGGCATGTGAAGCGTTCGGGGTAAACCATCGAATGTTTTGTGGGGCTTGGATGTGAAAAGGGAGCTGAGGTTTCGGTGCATTACACATGACAGCTAGAGACTGAGTGTAAATGAATGTGGCCTTCTTTGTCTTTTCCTAGCACTACCTCACACATGTGCAGGGGGAAGGGGGATGCTGTTTCATGTGTGGCAGGGTAGCAACGGGGATGGATGAAGGCAGCAAGTATGAACATGTACATGTGTATATATGGATATGTCTGTGTATGTATATGTATGTATACATTGAAATGTATAAGTATATATATGTGTGTGTGTGGGCGTTTATGCCTGTGTATGTGTGTGGGTTGGGCCATTCTTTCGTGTTGTCTTCTAAGAGTGGAGGGATCTGTGGGTAAAAGCTGTTGAAGTGGGATAGAGGTAAACTTGGTCCATTCTTTCTTGTCTTCTGAGGGTGGAGGGATCTGTGGGTAGAAGCTGTTGAAGTGGGACAGAGGTAAACTTTTTTTATCATGTACCTGGGTTAGTTAGTTAGTTTTAGAATGGCTTGGTTGGTAAGTGTCTAGTAATGTTCCAGAGAACGGAGTGTCAAGCATGTTGAGGTTGTATTGTAATGGACGGTGAAGATAGGTCTGCAGCAGGAATGTATGATGTCACCATGGCTGATTAATCTGTTTATGGATGAGGTAGCGAGGGTGATAATGTGAGTTTTTTGGAGAGGGGGAAGGTATGCAGTATGTTGGTGGTAGAAGGCAAAATAGGTGAGTCAGTTACTGTTTGCCAATGACATGAAGCTGGGGGCAATTTTGAGTGAAAAACTGCAGAAACTAGTTTCTGAATTTGAAAGAATGTACAAAAGGAGAAAGCAGAGAGTAAATGCAAATACAAGCAAGAATGTTAGAGTTAGCAGTGGAGAGACAGATGAGTAAGAGTGCAAGACTAATTGGAGAGAACTTGGAGG
This sequence comes from Panulirus ornatus, assembly GCF_036320965.1. Classification (NCBI taxonomy): domain Eukaryota; kingdom Metazoa; phylum Arthropoda; class Malacostraca; order Decapoda; family Palinuridae; genus Panulirus; species Panulirus ornatus. Next base: position 54,594,975 of record NC_092236.1, read on the forward strand.
AAGTGGAGTCATTCAGATAACTGGGAATGGACATGGCACCAAATGGAACCAGAGGAGTATAAGTGAGCTACAGGATGGATGAGGGGGCGTCAGCTCTGGGTGCATTATAGAATGAGTGGAAAGAGAGGTCACTGCCTCTGAGGGCAAAGATGGGTATGTGTAATGGTACTGTAGTCTCTTGAGCATTGAGCATATGCAAGGGATGGGCCCTAGGTGACCAAGTACGGAAGCAAATGAATTTGTTGGAAATGAAATATTTAAGGACAGTATGTGGTGTGAGGATGGCTGACTGCAATAGAAATGATAGGGTAAGAGAGTTGTGGCAGTAAAAATGAGAGCTGAAATGGGTATGCTGGTATTATTTGGACATACGGAGAGGATGACTAAGAGGGTATACGTGATGGAAGTGGAGGGATCAAGGAAAAAGGGGAAACCAACGATGATGGGGAAAGATGAACTGAAAAATGCCTTGAGCATTCAGGGCTTGAACATAGAAGAGTGTGGGAGGCATGTAAGGAATAGAGGGAAATTGAGTGATGATTGTATGCAAGTGATGACTTGCTGTTAATGGGCTGAACCAGGAGATATGAAGTGGTCACAGGGAAAGCTTGGAAAGGTCTGTGTGGACCTGGTTGTGGATGGGGGCTCTGATTTCAGTGTATTGTATGTGACAGCTATTTCATTCATTATTGCCCCAGGACCTTTATCTAAAACAGGATCCTGGTGTTACTTAGGACCTTTTTTCAAAAGCTCCTGTTGTTCTACAGCTGTGCTTCTTCCATTAATAGGGAAATGGTGGACTCCTTTGGAGTGAGAAGTCTTTTGATGAGACTCTACTCCTACTCATGCAGCCTCAGCTAAGGTGACCTTTCCCTTGTGGTGTAACCTTGCTCAGGAGTACAGAAACACACACACACACAAACACACACATTATATATATATATTAAGAATACTTTCCACGTATTCCCTGCGTGTCGGAGAAGGCGACTAAAAGGGGAGGGAGCGGGAGGCTGGAAATCCTCCCCTCTCGTTTTTTTTTTTTCTTTTTTTTAATTTTCCAAAAGAAGGAACAGAGGGGGGCCAGGTGAGGATATTCCACAAAGGCCCAGTCCTCTGTTCTTAACGCTACCTCGCTAATGCGGGAAATGGCGGATAGTTTGAAATAAAGAATATATATATATATATATATATATATATATATATATATATATATATATATATATATATATATATATATATTTTTTTTTTGCTTTGTCGCTGTCTTCCGCGTTTGCGAGGTAGCGCAAGGAAACAGATGAAAGAAATGGCCCAACCCACCCCCATACACATGTATATACATACGTCCACACACGCAAATATACATACCTACACAGCTTTCCATGGTTTACCCCAGACGCTTCACATGCCCTGATTCAATCCACTGCCAGCACGTCAACCCCAGTGGTAGAGGATGTGTGGATCAGGTGTTTGCTTTGAAGAATGTATGTGAGAAATACTTAGAAAAGCAAATGGATTTGTATGTAGCATTTATGGATCTGGAGAAGGCATATGATAGAGTTGATAGAGATGGTCTGTGGAAGGTATTAAGAATATATGGTGTGGGAGGAAAGTTGTTAGAAGCAGTGAAAAGTTTTTATCGAGGATGTAAGGCATGTGTACGTGTAGGAAGAGAGGAAAGTGATTGGTTCTCAGTGAATGTAGGTTTGCGGCAGGGGTGTGTGATGTCTCCATGGTTGTTTAATTTGTTTATGGATGGGGTTGTTAGGGAGGCAAATGCAAGAGTTTTGAAAAGAGGGGCAAGTATGCAGTCTGTTGGGGATGAGAGAGCTTGGGAAGTGAGTCAGTTGTTGTTCGCTGATGATACAGCGCTGGTGGCTGATTCATGTGAGAAACTGCAGAAGCTGGTGACTGAGTTTGGAAAAGTGTGTGGAAGAAGAAAGTTAAGAGTAAATGTGAATAAGAGCAAGGTTATTAGGTACAGTGGGGTTGAGGGTCAAGTCAACTGGGAGGTGAGTTTGAATGGAGAAAAACTGGAGGAAGTGAAGTGTTTTAGATATCTGGGAGTGGATCTGGCAGCGGATGGAACCATGGAAGCGGAAGTGGATCATAGGGTGGGGGAGGGGGCGAAAATCCTGGGGGCCTTGAAGAATGTGTGGAAGTCGAGAACATTATCTCGGAAAGCAAAAATGGGTATGTTTGAAGGAATAGTGGTTCCAACAATGTTGTATGGTTGCGAGGCGTGGGCTATGGATAGAGTTGTGCGCAGGAGGATGGATGTGCTGGAAATGAGATGTTTGAGGACAATGTGTGGTGTGAGGTGGTTTGATCGAGTGAGTAACGTAAGGGTAAGAGAGATGTGTGGAAATAAAAAGAGCGTGGTTGAGAGAGCAGAAGAGGGTGTTTTGAAGTGGTTTGGGCACATGGAGAGGATGAGTGAGGAAAGATTGACCAAGAGGATATATGTGTCGGAGGTGGAGGGAACAAGGAGAAGAGGGAGACCAAATTGGAGGTGGAAAGATGGAGTGAAAAAGATTTTGTGTGATCGGGGCCTGAGCATGCAGGAGGGTGAAAGGAGGGCAAGGAATAGAGTGAATTGGAGCGATGTGGTATACCGGGGTTGACGTGCTGTCAGTGGATTGAAGCAGGGCATGTGAAGAGTCTGGGGTAAACCATGGAAAGCTGTGTAGGTATGTATATTTGCATGTGTGGACGTATGTATATACATGTGTATGGGGGGGGGAGTTGGGCCATTTCTTTCGTCTGTTTCCTTGCGCTACCTCGCAAACGCGGGAGACAGCGACAAAGTATAATAAATAAATATATATATATATATATATATATATATATATATATATATATATATATATATATATAGTGTTGATGATACTGGATGACACTTACTTGAGGTTATAGCTACAGTGAACAGTCTCCTTAGATAAGTTTATATAATTGTCAGCTGATGAATGGGTGTGGTCTCGGCACAGAAATTCTTCCTTTAGAAGTGTCCATACTGTCCCTGCTACTGAGTGTAGTGCACCTTTGGAGCTGTAGTAGCTTTTGAAAAAAGGGTCCTGTGGTAATTATCAATAAACATAAATGAATAAATAACTAAATACAAGAGAGTGTGTTGATGGATGTAGAGATATATTGTTCATGCTCAATTGAATTGATATTTTCTGCCATTCAGTACCTAAGTAGCCCACTCATTAATTCTGCATTATTGTCAGATTTTTGCTATTACTTCAGTCACTTATTTCCTTATACATATATCCTCTCTTAATCAGTCTTCCTGAATTTGTTCAGTGGATGTCAATTCAACTCACTCTCCTCTTTACCCTTTGCACTCTTGCAGTAAATACCATCAATTTTGCACTTGCATTCTGCCTGCTAGTTTCTACAGCATTTCAGCAAGAATTTTGATATTCTTTACTAAAATGTCCTAACAATCCCTGCTAAAATATCCAGTTTCCCCCCTTTTTCTATTTATGTCCTGCTATTCATACAACTTTGTTTCTGGTAAAGAAGAATAGGCCCTCTTACACCACAAGAGCACTTGCCTATTTGTCCCCGACTTTATTTGATATAAATATATATATATATATATATATATATATATATATATATATATATATATATATATATATATATATACACAGTCACTGTAGCATGTTTACTTATTGTTAATAGAAATTCTTCTTGTAGATTTGTAGAATTCTATCATCAAATATCTTCCTTACTTTTTGAATTACAGAAATGTACTTTTGCATGAATTTAATCTTCTTGAATTCACAGAAAGTACTTACAAATTCCTCACCTTCATTGCTAACTGTTAGTACTGTGGTGAGTTCAGGAGTTTTCATTGTGATCCAACATCATACGCTTAAGTTTATGGCCTTAGCTCCAGTGCTACATACGTAGGATCATGCATTCATATAGTAGGTGCAGACAACACAAAATAACTGATCGTCCAGTTTTTAGTGAACAGATGACTGTATCTTTTTTATTGCACTGAGTGCGATACAATTTCTTTCATGAAATTTGTAGACCAGTAACTGAAATATACTTTAAAAGTAATTCAGTGGCATTCTTTTTGGCAAAGGATGGTATTTCAGTAAACCCTACAGTTACTTTTTTCATAGGAGCTGATACCATGTTTATCAGTCACAGATGTAGCCTGCTCTTTAAAAATTGTGTACATATTTAATTGATGTCATACCTTTATCATTAACTGTTCATCAGTCACAGATGTATTTTATTGTTTTAAATATATAAATGTTTCCTTTTATCAAAAGAGTTTTATTTCAATACAGAAGTCTTATGCATGCTAAATGTAATTAAGAAATTAATTCTGTTCTAAGAACTGCAATAGCTTACAGACCCAAAACAGAGGAAAATTTGGTGTACAGCATTGAAGAATAAGAATTTCTTCCAAATACTGTCTGTGCATTCATCATATTGCAGAATTTTGATCTACAACAGAAACATATCTGTGGATCTTATCAAATATCAGTTTTAACCTGCTGCAATTTCTAATTACTGAAAGGCAAAAAATCTCTTGCATTGGCCCAAATGTGACCGAGTTCATAATTTTTTCATTACTTTATAAAAGCCTTCATTACAGGTATTTCAGATGAATTCTAAATTGCATATAATCATTATAATCTTTTAATACCAATACAAAGCTTCTTGCTTTATCAGCTATCTTTATTTAAGTAATGCACAGAAAAGTGTGATTTAATGGAAATATTTTTGGTGTCAGTATACAAAGTGATTAACTTTTGATGCTTTTGTACAAATCAAGATTTAAAATTTCTTGTTTCTTAAAGCTGAAAACTCAACAAATAAGTGGTCCAGCAGATTCATGATTACTGTCAAATTGGATTGTGAGTTTCCACCTTCAACTTCTTTTATTTACTGAGCTATTAAAGCACATATAATTGTTGCTGTGATCTGGACACATTATCATAATGGTTGGAACTTTTCTTAGTTACCTTCCAAAGAACTTTTGGAATAACTCCAGCACAATAGGGAATCATTCCTCTTACAACTTGCCTGGTAGCTTTAGTAAAGCAATGCCGTTCCAAAATCTGGTGGAAATGTGTGCTCATATCCTCACTTAAGAGAGACAAGTGTCCCTTTGCATTCTGCTGAACATTATGGAGGTAGTAATTTGTTACCAAGTATATATTCATCTCTTTAAATTGGGCATCAGTCTTCTAAAATTCAAATCTCTTTATGAAGTATGAGTATTTCTTTTGAATCTATTTTTGTTTTCTAATTCAAGAGCATTCTGTGACTAGTGCATGAGATTACCTAATTTACTTTCATATTCAACTGTATTGAAAAATGTGGGCAGAAAATGAATTACAATCATTTTCATAGCATTACTGCTATTATTTCTGCAATCATTAAAATCATCATTTCAAAAGCTGCAAATTAAGGCACTTTGAAGGATCACTTCATGAAGTCACAGGTACAACAATTCCATAGCAATATCTTGCTATGGAACAATGATATCTCACAATACCACTAAAAATACTGTAAAAAGAAGAAATAAAAAGAAGTCAAAACATTCATGAACAATTTGAATAATACCTCAATAAATTAATTATGTTATTGTGCAGTTTTTCTGCAACTGAATATTTGTGGGAGAGACGTTAATGACCAGTTTGAGAGAGAAATTAATCTCTATTTGAAATCCATTTTTTGTTTTGACATCACTGCTAACATTAATATTCCATCTTGCTTCCAAATACCAGTTGGAATGATAACTCTCATAGAGAGATATGAAAATTTTTGAGTTTAAGACCCAATCAAGGTAATTAAAACTAAAATTGTACCCATTAGATTACATCAAATTCTCTCTTTTCTATGCCCTTGGACCTAATCCTGAGATTTTTTAAAAGTAATACAAATTATACATATTGTTGATTGGTTGGTAAGGATATTCAATGTATGTATGGATCATGGTGAAGTGCCTGTGGATTGGCGAAATGCACGGAAAGTGCCACAGTACAAAGGCAAAGGGGATAAAGGCGAGTTTTCAAACTACAGAGGCATAAGTTTGTTGAGTATTCCTGGAAAAGTGTATGGGAGGGTATTGATTGAGAGGGTGATGGCATGTACAGAGCATCAGATTGGGGAGGAACAGTGTGATTATAAAGTGGTAAAGGATGTGTGGATCAGGTGTTTGCTTTGAAGAATGTGTAAGAAATATCTAGAAAAACATGGATTTGTATGTGGTATTTATGGATCTGGAAAAGGTATTTAACAGGGTTGATAAAGATGTTTTGAGGAAGGTCTTAAGAGTATACAGAGTGGGTGGCAAGCTGTTTGAAGCAGCAAAAAGTTTTTATCAAGGATGTAAAGCATGTGTATGAGTAGGAAGAGGGGAGTGACTGGTTCCCAGTGAAGGATGGTCTGCGGCAGGGGTGTATGATGTCTCCATGGTTATCTAATTTGTTTATGGATGGAGTGGTTAGGGAAGTAAACGCAAGAGTTTTGGAGAGAGGGGTGAGTATGCAGTCTGTTGGGGAGGAGAGGGTCTGGAAGTGAGTCAGCTGCTGATTGCTGATGATACAGCACTGGTGGCCAATTGAAGTGAGAAACTGTAAAAGTTGGTGATTGAGTCTGAAAAAGTGTATGAAAGGAGAAAGTCGAGTGTAAATGTGAATATGAACAAGGTTATTAGGTTCAGCAGGGTTGAGGGGCAAATTAATTGGGACGAAAGTTTGAATGGAGAAATGGGCTATAGATAGGGTTGTACAGAGGACTGTGGATGTGTTGGAAATGAAATGCTTGAGGACAATATGTGGTGTGAGGTGGTTTGATTGAGTAAGCAATGTAAGGGTGGGAGAGATGCATGGTGATAAAAAGAGTGGTTGACTGAGCAGAGGAGGGTGTGCTGAAACGGTCTGGATATATGGAAAGAATGAGTGAGGCAAGGTTGATACAGGGGGATATATGTGTTAGAGGTGGAGGGAACAAGGAGAACAGTGAGACCAAATTGGAGATGGAATATGTGGAGTGAAAAAGATTATAAGCGATCAGGGATTAAACATACAGGATGGTGAAAGGTCTGTTTAGGATAGAGTAAATTGGAATAATGTGGTATACTAGGGTAGACATACTCTCAGAGGACTGAACCAGGGTATATGAAGCGTCCTGGGTAAACCATAGAAAGGTGTGTGAGGCATGGATGCAAACAGGTGAGGTAGGGGGGGGATCTAAGAATGGGTTTCCTTTTGGGAATTCTTCATGTCATTGGCATGTGATTGTCGTGCCTCTGACGAGGTTGCTAAAATGTTTTACCTCCGATCCTGTCTCACAGTATATGAAACAAACTTAGTCAAACCTACACTAGAAAAAGTACACATTAGCAAAAAGTGAGACTGATCCTTTGTACACAGAACAAAATTCTGTACAGGCAGACTGCACCAGAAAGTTAGGCCAACCCAGACAGACTGCAGCAGCCAGGTAGTGCCACCCCTAACAAACTACAAGAGATAGAATCACCCCAGACAGATTGCGGTAAACAGATACAACCATCCTAAACAGACTGCGGCAGACAGATAGCACTATCCTACATAGAAAAATGTATTATAAACATATGACAACAGATATAAACAAGCCACAGAGAGTCAAGACGAGGGATCCATCCCTAATGGATTATCGACTGGTAAGCCACGGTTCAGTGGCGGGCATCAGAACCCAAGTACATCGCCGGGGAGAGGTCAGAAGCAAGACATCAGAGACACTGCAAGTTGGATGGGACCTTCTTCAAGAATATTTTACCGACACCTTTATAGATTATCATCAAAGAGGGCGCAGTTGACGTCAAGCACTTCTTGGTGTGGTGATACAATATCTTTTTGAGCACCATAATGCGTAAATAAAATATTCTCTTCATCTTTTTGGAAAAAGGGGAATATACCGGTGGTAAGAGCAGAGGGACGAGGTGGTAGCCACGGTCCACTGACTCATTACACCAGGCCGGCCGGCCGTCGAGGTCGAGAAATGTGTGATCACCTGCGTCACCATCATTACCTCCTTAACCATACAATCATTACCTCATTAGCACTCACTCCCTCGTTACTCTGGTGCTCCAAGTGCCTCAGGTTGGCAGGTGTCTGGCCACGACGCTTGAGCTAGAAGAAATTATCCTAAATAACATATCTGAGTGTGATTATGGCGAGGTGATGAGCAGTGGGTGCTAGTTATTCCTTCTGCTGCTCCACAAACATTCGCTGACCCGTAAATGATTTTCTATATTTCTAAAGGATACTAAGGGCAACCAAACGACCCTGGCCAGCCCTGTCATACCTTCATTCAGGGACAACCACTGAGTTTCATTTGTACTGCAGTTCTGACGTTAACGTTATGGACTTGCTTAGTCAAAATAAAGATTTTCAGGAGACTTAAACCATGAAATTATAATGAGAAACGACACAAAATCACATTCAGAGTCGTTCTCATACTTTCAGTGACGTTTGGAGCAGTGTCATTAAAGACGTTTTACAATACCTGCCAATATTCAGTAGTTTCATCATCTACCTATAACAAGCACGGGCCCCCCAATCACAGGTGTCTCAACAACGACCAGTAACGATCCGTGATACCGTCAGGTGTTTCGCAAACAACCTGTAACGACCCGTGACATTAACGAGCGAAAAGCCCCTTTTCTTTACAAACAAGTCGTTTACCTGACGAACATGACATTTCGAAAAAGAAAATCATACGGCAGTACAGACAGGAAGCAAGAATACTGCAGATGGACTCAAAGACTTTTTTTTTTTTAAACTACTACTCTACTCCAACCATCCTAATCGTTACCAAAATTAGGCTCAGTAACAAGGCTGTTATCCAGAACGAAGCTATGAAGGCCATCACGGGAGTTCTACGACAGATCAAGATAGAAAATGTTTTATTTGTACTATCCAAGAACCTTCAGCATCAAATCTCTGTCGTCAAGTTCCATGAGAAAGGATATAAATTCCTGTAATAACCCCATCTAAAACATTAAAACACTTGCCCCCATTAATAAACCTGACTCATGATTCTATACATTTCACCGGCATTCTTAATTTCTTTTTCGAACCTTCGTTCCATCGAACACCTAAGGTGGTACAGTGGTTCGCTTTACTGACCATGAGTCAGCACGGGTTCGATTCCTGGGTGATTGTTTTGGTCAAGGGGGTTGTTCCGCTAGACGTACATATCCATGTTACATTCTGCTTAACCTAAACACTCCGCTATGAGATCTTAATACTAATAAACACTTACCAAAGGTGTTAGGTGAATCTTTAACAATCAGTCTCTCACATATTACCTCTACAATTACACATGATACAAGTTTCAAAAGAAAATGGGGCACTTACCTCACCAAGCCATCACGCCTTGAGTTGACAACATCACGTTGGTTCTGATCCTTCGTAGTATTCCATCTTCTTTTGGCTTCCCAAGGGCACCACAACTCCCTGAAGAGTATTAGACAGTCAATTCCCTGCCTACCATAAGTCCATGACTCACACACATACCCAGTACACGTCTGTAAATAATGTTCTGCGTAACCCGCATGTTTCCCTCACTGCACTAGACAGATACTGGTTACATAAGATCCTCTTAAACTGACATAGTTTACACTCCTATGCGACAAATACATAAGGACTACAATTGCTGGTGAAGCCAGGGTGTGACGTTGTGCCATTGCAGACCAGGGAAGACGTTAGTGATATTCAACTCTCCGCTTCCCTGCTGCGTCCAGCATATCGCCATCTATCGCTTGAAGACCTTACTTTATCTTCTGCCGAAGCTATGGACGAAGTCCAACGTGTAATTAGCACAGGGATAAAAAGGGGAGGAGGGATCGTTGGTTGAGTCCACTTCATCCTTTCTACACGATTGGATCTTATTTTGTCAGTCACCTTGTCGGAATATGGGAAGATGCTTTTAGCCTCCCTAACTTGAAAAAAAGAGATAGATAGAATAGCTAAAATAAGGCGACGAACGACCATGATGATTCCCAGACTGATACAAAACCAGTGCAAATCGAACCGCAACGAACAAAATAGAATGATTGTCTTTTGCGCATGATCAACATTTATAACAGTTGCAACACAGGAAATGCTGTTGGGTTACTAACTGAACTGGCATACTAGATCCAGCTGTTCTAAGAGAAGTCTCATCACTATAGTATCTCCTCTAAATAGTTTTGGTTTTCTCTGATCAATCCAACAGAAATGTCCATTTTCTGTTAGTCTCTCGTCTTCAATTATTCCCTTACCACCTGAGTTTATCTTTAGTAAAATACGCACTCAATGTTATCTTGAGGATAACGTTGGAAGCAGGATTACACAGACTTACTTCCTATAAAGCCCTTAATTATTTCTTCTACTCGGATTGATTCTTACGGAACCATAACATTGGATCTATTCCACCAGGAGCTACACCCACACTCGTGCTCTCCGGCACAGAGCCTTGACCCAAAGGGTCTTTGATCATGTCCGTTAAGAATTAATCAAACGATCGACAGGTCACCAGAGTCGACGCAATATCTTGTTTCTACCGACGACATTTCCTCCATTTATCACTGAATTATCGCGGGATAACCACGCAAAGGTTGCCACAGAGAATTATGAAAACATTTCCGTAGTCTCCCAAGGTCGGTATGGCTCCTACTCAAGACTATGGTGTTAGAACACTCATAAAATAAAGAAAAAGTAAAACAACCATTTGCATATAACAACAGCTACGTCAGGCTCTGCTTACGTAAACTTTCCATGTATTGAAGTTCATTTGAAGTCATGCAATATAAGAGTTTCTCACGGAAACGTAATGTAACCTAATTTCAAATTGAGTTCACTTGGTCTTACTCCAGGAGTTACATTATAAAAAAAAAGAACTAACGTCATAAGCGTTTTCAATTCTTATTCTGAATTTTTCTTGTCTTCGGAAACACCTGCACTTTCTGATGCCTTTAAAGGTCAAAGATCACCCCACAGGCATATTTCCCCCCCCTAGAAAAAGTCTAAAATAAATGTACCAAGATGTTTTTCCTGTTTTCTTAAGAACGCCACAAAGGAATTAATCAAAAAAACAAACAAAAAACACGCCATTAGGGTAAAAAGGCAGGTGTTTAATCATACCACATGAGTGGTGGTGTTTAATTGATTCTTTACATACATACACTATGTAGACAAGTTTAGTCAACAAATCACATGTGGTAATGAGAGTGGATGAACTTGACGTGCTTTTGATGGCTTGATTTCTTTCATGTTGGAGGCTCCAGTCAAGTAACAGAAAGGTCACATCGAGACCTGGCCTTTAGAATAGAATATAGAGAGAATAACAAAAAGGGAGAAAAAAAAGAAAAGACGAGGAAAAGTAGAGGAAAAGATTCTCTATATAGCTAAGAGTCTATTACTATCACTTGCTGTTTATACCACATTACAGGAGGAAAGTTAATGGGTTTGAATGCATTAGGTAGAAAAATATTTACGATGAGAACAGTTACAAGATTTCCTGTAGCTGACTTCAAAATGTTACAGTCTTTCACGTATTGCAGATATTTCTGTCTGTAAACTGTTATTCTCCTTCTCCTGAACGAGTGAGTGTTGTACTTATATAACCTGTTTATAAGAGTCAATTGATCCCTCTGTCATGTAAACGACCTCGTTAATAATTATGTCTTGGTCTGTCGGCTCATTATATAACCACGGTAGTAGTTATGTCTTCGGCCATTAATTCAGATCCTTATTGATTTAGGAGTGAATGACCTGCCACGTTTTTTTCTTATCGTAAGTTACTGACCCCTTTTTTTTTGCTCTTTTGATATTTCGTCAGTAGACGGAGAGGTCTTTAACCTGACTTGTAAGGGTGTAGTGATGATGACGATGTGGTGAGAATGGTGTAGTGAAGATGGTATAGGGATGATGGTGTAGTGAAGATGGTGTAGTGATAATGGTGTAGTGAAGATGGCTATTTACTCGACACATAAGGGTAGAGACAAACTCCATTTGCTCGCGGATGTGGACATTTCTCGTACATGACGAACTTTTGATGTTGCCTCACTTCATGGGGAAAGTTGTCACCCAACGTGACAAGTTCCTGAAGTCATTCAACAACATCGTACGTTCGAAACACTGAGACAGAAACCCCTTTAAGTGGCATTTTATTTAGTAAGTGTAATTTCAAAATGATTAATGTAATCTGCTTCTTTTTCCCCATCCACTGCCGTAACAAGGGACTTTAAGGAATATACTTTAGCTACCATTTGCCAGCCACAGGAAATATATTGATATAAGTGGTCTGGTCTGTATTATCTATGGTCTATAATACACGAGAGAATCATGCTGCACTTTATTATTCATTCATTACATTGTTATTCATCAATGGGGTAGACATGGGGTATATTATTCATTCTATACATTGATGTTCAGCAATGAGGTAAACATGAGGTATATTATTCATTCTACAGGTTAGTATTTAGTAATAAGGTAAACATGAGGTAACCCCTGTCATCTTAAGCTTAAGGTAGGACGTGTGGAGGAAGGAATGGTTGTTGTGTTCACTTGCAGGATCCGTTGGTACAGGCACCACCACCCCTGCAGGGGGATCCTTCGGCAGCAGGTCTTTGAGAGGAACTGGTGTAGGTCCACACACTATTGCCCACCTTCTCCTTCCACTGGCACACCAGCTTCACACACAGAGAATCGTCGCTCACCGACTTGGAGGCGAAAGCTTGACTCTCGCCTGTTATCTTCTGGCACTGTTCGTCCATGGAGAAGATTTGGCCCGGGAGCCGTGACGACAGACCAATCTTGGCACCGACTGCAGTCTTATGCAGGCAGTCGGCGCTGGAGGTCAAGATGTATTCCTTCATGAGTTTCTGTGAGCAGGAGGAGAAGAATAGCTTGTTGGCTTTACCCGACACGTAGCTCATGATGTAGCCGTCGTCCCAAGAGCAAGACTCGGCTCCGTCGTTACCATCGTGAGGCGAACCCAGGTTGTGTGCTACCTCATGGGCGGCAATCATGACACCCTGGTAGTAAGCGCCCTTGTCCTCACCCATTGCCGTGTTGAAGGACCGCTTGTTGCCCATAGCCACCACGCACGCCGCGCCCTTCCAGGCAATACCGGCCAAACCGTCTCTGACGACACCAGACTCTACGTCAGCCATGTCTTTCCCCGTCATCAAGTAGGCGATGTCGTAAGCTGGCAGTTTGTTCCTCTTCTCGAAGAGCCAGTCGCTGACGGCGCTGAGGGTGTTCGTGCCGTCGATGTAGTCCTGGGAGAGGACGTTGTCTGTAATGAAAGGTTCTTTGGCCGAGTTGCGAATCATGAGGGCGCCGGAGATAACCAGGTTGACTTTTGGGTCGGTCATGGTTGCAAATCTTTGGTTGACGGCGTTCCAGAAGATGGAGAGGTATTTCTTGATCTTCTTGTTGGATCCAAGAGCGGCTGACAGTTTGCTGTCGACGATGACGTACACTTCGGGGGAGACGCTGACAACACCTCGTCCATCGCGGGAAGATTTCCCGCTGCGGGTGACGTTGTGTGGGACTTCCAGGTAGTCATCGATCAGAGCTTCGGCCACGACTGCTGCTGGATGCTGACGAACAGCCTCGTGGGTTCCATCAGGAGCTGCCCTGAGGCTGAGTGTGGGCGTGATGACGCCCTCCACCCGTCTACTGCCGTCCACCATCACCACGCTGCCCGTAGCTGGGTCCTCGTACAGATCACCGTCCTCTGCCTCCTCGACCACGTCCTCGATGATGTCACGTCCCTGGTCGTCTGTGGACATCCTCTGTAGCCTGAAGTCCACACTGAGGGGAGAGGACGCCGGCTGCAGACGGACGTTGTGTTGCTGGTTGAAGGCTTCCACCCACAGCTCCAAGGGTTCGAACGAGGATCGAGCACCAGCCAGATGGACGGTGGCCGAAGACCGTTCCACCGTGGGCGTCCTGACGACGGAGGCGTGGCTGAGGGCGGCCCACCAGCACACAAGAAGGAACGCTGCTGCAGTCGTCATGGCGTCTCAGATGTGAGTGTCCACAGAAGGGCTTCTGGTCCTTATATATACACCATCAAGACACACTTGAGTCAACTCCATGATGACACAAGCCGTCACCAATTTGCTGATTGACCTCAATTATTGACCCCTGATGGAGGGGTGCCGGAGTATTACCTTTTTCCATATAAACTGAGGAATTCAGGATTTTTGATGTCGTTAGTCTTATATCTAACAGCTATGATCCATCTTCCTGTACGTGTTGATGTGTATATTTTCCACCGTTCATTTTTACTGCTTTCATATCTTTATGTGCCTAAATGTGAGATTATGTCAGGAACACACGAAGAATGGCCTCATGTCCGCACATCCAGCCTCTGTTATGTGTTGATGTACAGGAACCACAGTCTACCATCCACATCCAAGCCCCACAGCCTGCTTTACCGTGATCGCTTCATAAACCATATTGATTTCATGAACAACACGTCGCTCTCCATATATCTCTTGTTCAATGAGTCCAACGCACGCCTGTTACCTTGCGAATTGTTGAAGCTCCAATACCACAAACACTGTTTTATTCATCCATCTCATCTCCGTCTTCCTCTGTTGCTCCCTCCACTCTGACGCATAGATCCCTTTTTTTCAGTCTCTTCACTCATCCTCTCTATATGTTCGGAGCATTTCAGTACACCCTGGTCGGCCTTCTCAACGTCAGACTACGTTCACCACCACACTGACTGTGTCAATTTTTACATGATCAGCCCACCTCACGCCACATATCGTCCTCAGACATTCCGTTTCCAGCACATTCTCCCTCTTCCTCTCTTATACATCCACGGCCGAAGACTCCCAGCCAAGAAAATATTGTCGAGACTACAGTACCTTCGACCATATCCATTTTTGTCCCACACAGACACTGATCTTTCCTGTCTTCATGTTTCTTAATTGCATTCAGGTCTTCTCACCCCCTTCTCCACCTTGTGACTCTCTTCAGCTCCAATGGGTGCACTCGCTGTCACATCCACTCCCAGATATGAAGGAAATGAATATATGCTTTGTGTGTTTTACGTCACTAATGATAACTACTCCAACGTTTGATGAAGAAATATATGAAATAAACGGCAGGTTTAAAACGGAAGACCCCCTCCCCCCCAACCAGAACCCTTTTTCTCCAGCCTGGACGATAGAGAAACAATTCTGTATAAAGGGAAACCAACCAACATGGTGACCAGGCCAGGTGCAGGGAAGAAAATGGCTATGAATACCATTTAAAGTTGACTAGGTGGTGGGTGAGGGGAGAGGAACCCGAGGTCTCTGGAACACGAGAACTTGGCAAGAATTTGTTGGAGGGTTGGACGAAGTGTGGTTTGACCAGGAGAAGGTCTGGGAGGATGTGGGGGAATACGTGAAGCTTTGAACAGAGCCTTGTGGTCCAGCCATGTTTGTGGTGCAGTTCGTTGCCTTTTGACAAGTGTCGGGAAATCCTTCAACTAGATAAGATTGTAGAAAACCTGGTGTGGGTAGACTGCATACGAGAATGTAAAGTAAATTTATGTTGTATATATACTTTTTTTTTTTTCGTACACTGCGCTGATCAGGGATTCGAACTCGTGTCCTGCTGTGTTGTCATCATCCAGCGGTATATAATGATAACTGCCTCACTCCACCGCGATCGCATCTATACCCATTTTCTGTATAGTCATCCATTTTCTTTCCGTTTTTTTATACGACCAATCGCCCTTTCCCTATTTAGCGAAGGAGCGTCACATGAGGTGCTAATACGAAGGGAGGGGAGGATTTCCAGCTCCATCTTGCTCCCCGATGCCTTAGTCCCACTTTACGACACGCAGGAGAGATAAGTGGGTCGTATTTTTTAGCCTGACAGTGTATTGTTTTACTTAAAAACTTATAATCGCACTTGCTCCTTAAGTGCGTATGTAAATTTCCCAGCCCCCTCTCAAGTGAATTGCTTCTTCACGCACCAGTCTCTTCCTCCAAGCGTCAAGGTTCTTGAGAGAGAGAGAGAGAGAGAGTGCTTTTAAAAAAAATGATTTTCAGTTTTGATCTCTAAAAGCAGCGTCAGGTGGGGTGGAGGTATTTTCTTTTATATTGTATAGTTTATATGTTATATGATTTATATACAAGTGGGAACTGCTGTCTGTTATACTGTCTCAAGATACGAGTTTCGTTTATATGACTATATGGTTGTGGACAGGCAAAAAGTTCATACTTATATTGGAGATGGTATGAGACAGTAGTACCTGGTCTCATGTCATTGTCAGAAGGTGTGAGACAGTAGTACCTGGTCTCATGTCATTGACAGAAGGTGTGAGACAGTAGTACCTGGTCTCCTGTCATTGACAGAAGGTATGAGACAGTATCTGGTCTCCTGTCATTGACAGAAGGTATGAGACAGTATCTGGCCTCTTGGGTCTCCTGTCATTGACAGAAGGTATGAGACAGTACCTGGTCTCCTGTCACAGATAGGTGTGAGACAGTACTACCTGGTCTCCTGTCATTGACAGAAGGTATGAGACAGTGCCTGATCGTCTTGGCTCCCCTGGCCAGATAAACTCTGGGGTCACCCAGGCTACCTCCCTCCCTGGCCAGAGTTATGCTTGTGAAAGCAATTGGTTTATGTACAAGGCAAGACAATGTTATACACCTCGGATTGTTCACCTCAACTCCAGACAAAAGATTTGAACCATCATAAGGATTCCCTTCCCCCCTACTGTCTTCAGATCCAATACTGTATCTCCTCTACTGTCAAATCCATATCGCATTTTATCAACAAAACTATTGATAAATTCCGCAAAATCATTTCATTATCCCTAAGCTTTAAGATTTTTCTTAAAACTTTCTCATTCTTTGATCTGACCCATTCATCTTTGGCAACCCCCTCTCGTCCATCATGTCTTCTCTATACACATTCACCATTTCCCGCGTTGGCGAGGTAGCGTTAAGAACAGAGAACTGAGCCTTAGAGGGAATGTCCTCACTTGGCCCCCTTCTCCGTTCCTTCTTTTGGAAAATTGAAAACGAGAGGGAGGAATTTCCAGCACCTCCGCCCCCTCTCCTTTTAGTCGCCTTCTACGACACGGAGGGAATTCCAGATACAAGGACCTTAGAAACATGGAAAAGTTTTTGTTCATGAAGATAATATCTTAATGTTGAATATAGCCTGACCAAGAATGAGAGAGAGAGAGAGAGAGAGAGAGAGAGAGAGAGAGAGAGAGAGAGAGAGAGAGAGAGAGAGAGAGAGAGAGAGAGAGAGAGAGAGAGAGAGAGAGAGAGAGAGAGAGAGAGAGAGAGAGAGAGATGGTTAGAATAACATACTCTGCTCATATTTCCTGATGAATGAATGAGAGAAAAAAATATATACGTATATAAGAGGAAGACGCGCGCACGCTCGCTCGTCTTATGAGAAATGTATATCTACAGAATCTGACGTAGATATTGAAGATCAACAAATGATAACGATGGTGTCTTAAACACTCGGGGAATCTCCATCACCAGCCAGGATGGTGGTGATGGAAGTCGTAAGGGAATGGTGGGTGATGGAAGTCGTAAGGGAATGGTGGTCATGGAGGAAGGAAGTCGTGGTGATAAAGGGAGGGAGAAGTGTTGGTTGTTGTGATGGCCATGTGGGAGTAGCGGTGATGGAGGGAGGAATTAGTGATGGTGGTTGTGGTGGTGAGGAAGTGGTGGTGGAGGAGGGAGGAGTGGTAGTGATGGTGGCAGCGATCACTGTAAAGGAGGAGGAGGAGGAGGAGAAGGGAAGAGCGAGGGGGAGAGGCTGGAGAGAGAGAGAGGCGCACCAATACAACAGACCTGGACGAGAGTGGAGGCGCCTTGTAGAAAATTGCTATCGGAGACACCAGGTCCCTAGACACCTGGTGGTGCTGGTGATGCCGTGATGATGGTGGTGTTTCGGGGAGGAGGAGGAGGAGGTAAGAGGGCGTCTAGTGACTGGGAGGATGATGGTGGGGGAAGTGGGGGAGGAAGAAGTGTTGAGTAAGGAGAGTGGTAGTCTATGGCTTAAGGAGGAGGAGGAGGGGGAAGGCACCGTGGCGAAGTTCCCCCAAGAGGCGTCCAAGTCCTGGGGACATAGCCCTCACTGACAGGTCTAATCAGCCAGCCAAAGTCTGGGGCTCTCCTGCGTCGGGGGGAAGAGTCGAGAGTTACTGCCAGGGGTGTGTGTGTGTGTGGTGTGTGGGGCTGGCAGGTGGTTAGTGTGGTGGTCGTGTGGTGTTGTGGACCACCAGCTGTGGTCAACAGAAGAACAGACTCGTTGTCTGGCTTCATAAGACTCACGTGGTATCATGATCGAAAATCAAATTGTATAAGTTGTAAAGCAATTGATGATTTAACCAGCATCATTACTTCCTCTTCCGCCTACAGGGGCTGGAACGAGGTGAGGTTGTGCTGCCACACACATATCTTGTGTTGGGGATTAATGTTGCAGGAATGGGAAAACTCCCTAATCCCAGCCTGAATGTTGCAGTCACGCCCTCTTGAACAAGTTACCAATATTTCGGCCACCGAAAAGGGAGGCACGTAGACAGGAACTGATGAATCTAGCGACAATTGGAAAGGAAAGATCCCCGTGTGTGTTGAGTACTGGGAAGACAGGGATGGTAACAGCGGAATCTATGTATCATCAGTTGGTCGTGGTTGTCCCCCCCACAGCGTATTTCATGTGGTCTTCTCTCACTGTGGTGGAGTGTCCTCGAGCGAGCTCCTCCTCCTTCAGCGTCCAGCGGGTTATATAGACTCGAGGACGGACCTCCTGCATCCCTTGGCGTTTATTGAGAAAGTTTTTCTTTGTGTTGGATTACGTCCGGACTTGAAGGGGGTTTGGAGGGGCAGCAAGTGTTTACCGAGTTTTAGATATAGATAAAAAGGGAGAGTCCAGGTGACTCGTAGTTGGTCAAGGGAGGTGTTGGACCTAAGGGAGGTTAATGGTGGTGACCTGAGAGGCCCTGAGACTGGTAGCGATGCCCCTCACACTCGTCAGGGGTCCAGACCCTTCACACAAGTACGCCTCAACACTGGATACGTAATCCTCACACTGATAGCCTCCATGGAAGGTAATTTCATCTAAATCACCTGTTAATGACACCCGCTTGACATGGTGAACATGGTAAAAAAAAAAGGGGGGGACATTCGACCTATGCTGGTGCGTAGAGACTTATATATATATAACACGTCTTGACCTGGTTAGCACCAGCTGTGTTGATGTGTCGAATATTGATGCCAGATATCACCAGGAATATTGATGCCAGATATCACCAGGAATATTGTTGCCAGATATCATCAGGAATATTGATGCCAGATATCACCAGGGATATTGATGCCAGATATCACCAGGAATATTGATGCCAAATATCACCAAGAATTTTGATGCCAGATATCACCAGGAATATTGATGCCAGATATCACAAGGAATATTGATGCCAGATATCATCAAGAATATTGATGTCAGATATCATCAGGAATATTGATGCCAGATATCACCAGGAATACTGATGCCAGATATCATCAAGAATATTGATGTCAGATATCATCAGGAATATTGATGCCAGATATCACCAAGAATATTGATGCCAGATATCACCAGGAATATTGATGCTAGATATCACCAGGAATATTGATGCCAGATATCACCAGGAATATTGATGCCAGATATCACCAGGAATATTGATGCCAGATA
Organism: Panulirus ornatus; assembly: GCF_036320965.1. Taxonomy (NCBI): domain Eukaryota; kingdom Metazoa; phylum Arthropoda; class Malacostraca; order Decapoda; family Palinuridae; genus Panulirus; species Panulirus ornatus. The sequence continues at coordinate 54,614,696 of NC_092236.1, forward strand.
TCACCAAGAATATTGATGCCAGATATCACCAGGATTATTGATGCCAGATATCACCAAGAATATTGATGTCAGATATCATCAGGAATATTGATGCCAGATATCACCAGGAATATTGATGCCAGATCTCACCAGGAATAGTGATGCCAGATATCACCAGGAATATTGATGTGCCATTTTGTTATGGCTACGATGGAAAAAGGAAGAAGTGAATATTGACTGGCACAGAGAATATTTCCCTCGTGTGGTTGAGTGGTAATGAATAGTTCTTTTTTTACTTCAAAGATTGGGAATACTTTGATAGTATCATAGATCAAAAAGATATTTATATCATTTGAAACTGTAGTTATCTGTGCGAAGAATTAATATTCCATACATACGAGTATGTGTATGTATAGCACAGGTCTACGTATAAGAGTATGTATTTATATGTATAACACAGATTCACGTATAAGAATATGTATATGTATAGTACAGATCCACGTACGAGAGTATGTATATGTATAACACATAGGCTGTCAGCCAATCTTTCTACTAAAATCATATTTTTCGCAAAATCGTATTTCGAAAAGTTTTAAAGAATTTGCTAAACGTTCGTTTAAAGGAATAAGGACGATATATTCTGAAACCAGTTAAATATGAATTCTAAAACTTTTGTTTTTCTCAGAAATACTTAGAAAACTTCTTGAGGTCGAGAACGTACGAATTGGAGACACGAAAACTCATATATATATATATATATATATATATATATATATATATATATATATATATATATATATATATATATATATATATATATATATATATATATATATATAATTGCCCCGGAGAGAGAGAGAGAGAGAGAGAGAGAGAGAGAGAGAGAGAGAGAGAGAGAGAGAGAGAGAGAGAGAGAGAGAGAGAGAGAGAGGTTACATTAGAAAAATCAAAGACATGACGTCTCCTCCCTCTCTCTCTCTCTCTCTCTCTCTCTCTCTCTCTCTCTCTCTCTCTCTCTCTCTCTCTCTCTCTCTCCACTGTTCCATCTTTTCGCAGAGAACAGGAGAGCATTTTCCCCCTTGGTTCGAATCCAGGTGGGTGGGTTGCAGGCAAAAACGACCCTCTCGATTATTAACTACAAAACGACCCTCTCGATCGTTAACTACAAAACGACCCTCTCGATCGTTAACTACAAAACGACCCTCTCGATCGTTAAGTACAAAACGACCCTCTCGATCGTTAAGTACAAAACGACCCTCTCGATCGTTAAGTACAAAACGACCCTCTCGATCGTTAACTACAAAACGACCCTCTCGATCGTTAACCACAAACCGACCCTCTCGATTGCTAATTACAAGGACGGGTTGATAAAGACCTGAATGATTTGGGTAGAGCTTTGTTGGAGGGGTTCTATGAGTCCGGAGGCCAATTAAGAGTTAGAAAGATAGATGGAAATTATAGATTTATCTATTTTGGGGCCATCAGAAGTAATATGGGGGGTCACCTGAAGTATTTTTTTTTTGGGGGGGGGCGGTTCACCTGAAGTATTTTGGGGGTTCACCGGGGGTCACCTGAAGTAATTTTGGGTCACCTGAAATATTTTGGGGGTCACCTGAAATATTTTGGGGGTCATCTGAAGTATTTTGGGGGTCGTCTGAAGTATTTTGGGGTCATCTGAAGTATTTTGGGGTCATCTGAAGTATTTTAGGGGGTTACCTGAAGTATTTTGGGGGTCACCTGAAATATTTTGGGGGGTCACCTGAAATATTTTGGGGGTCATCTGAAGTATTTTGGGGGTCGTCTGAAGTATTTTGGGGTCATCTGAAGTATTTTAGGGGGTCATCTGAAGTATTTTAGGGGGTTACTGAAGTATTTTGGGGTCACCTAGAGTGGTCTAATGTTATTCAGTCAAGTAGTTTTTAAGTTAAGAAGTGAAGTAGATTTTTTATACGATGTTCCACATTTTTTTAAAGATAATTTTTAGCTTGTTTATACTTCTACTTATAGAATTCCCTTTCCTGATTATATCTATCTTTGATTTCAAACTATGGGCTTCCGTGGTGTAGTGGTCAGCATGGATAACTATGGATTCACCACACACAGACCCACTCGTCTACCCGGGTTCGAATCCTAGGTGCGACAGTCGGCCCACGACCAGCCCAACTGTTCATCCTTCCCTATCTCACCAACTATGAAAAAAAAAAGAAAATGAATAATTTCCCGTCGATGAAGATTGATAATGAATAGAATTAATCTTGTTAATGTAAAAGACCAAATTATACTAGCTGAATTATATCTCAGTCTGTCTATCTACGGAGATAGACAGCCTAATGATATACGAACATTTCTATCATCTAAAGTCGAGGTCATGTTAGGTTATATGGAGCTTATCTATATTACCGCGTAACCTTTGACCTTAAACTACTACCCCCTCCCCCCTATCCCCCCCACCACTTCCTTCCATTAACTATCACTAATATAAATATTGACCTCAAACCCCCATCTACCCAACCCCCACACCCCTCTCGCCTCCATGGAATATCAGTAATACAAATATTGAGCTAAAATAGGCCACATAAACAAGGAGGATCAGAGGATGAACATCAAAGTTAATTATCAATTAGGCGTCACTCACTCATTTCCTTGAGGTTCAATAATTCATCCATAAAGTCGACGAAGGCTACGAAAGTTTGGAGAATCGTAGGGTTAGGCAAGACGAGCACAGAGAGAGAGAGAAAGAGAGAGAGAGAGAGAGAGAGAGAGAGAGAGAGAGAGAGAGAGAGAGAGAGAGAGAGAGAGAGAGAGAGAGAGAGAGAGAGAGAGAGAGAGAGAGAGAGAGAGAGAGAGAGAGAGAGAGAGAGAGAGAGATCTGGGCGGACCATCAACCAGTTTCGGATGGACTATTTACCCAGGATCTCCCTATCTGGAGAACTGAGTCCTCTTTCCTTCGTCTCTTCAGATACACATAAAAGGTTTTAGTGATCATATCGAGTCCCTTGTAACCCCTGTGTCCCCCCAGGGGTCCCCCTTCTTGAGCCGTGGCACAGCTGTCATCTCGCTCTTACCTCCGCAGGAATAGGAAACATAAAGGATTTGTGCCGACTTGTAGTTGAAGAGTTGGGGAAACTCGAGTGGCTGATTGTGTGTCCCTGGGTCGGTGTTATGTGAGAGGGTAGGCCAGGCTGGTGGGTGTGTGTGTGTGTGTGTGTGTGTGTGTGTGTGTGTGTGTGTGTGTGTGTGTGTGTGTGTGTGTGTATGGCTTGGTGTCTGCGTCTATATGGCTTGGTGTGTGTGTGTATGGCTTAGTGTGTGTATGGCTTGGTGTGTGTATGGCTTGGTGTGTATGTGTGTATATGGCTTGGTGTGTGCATAGCTTGGTGTGAGTATGGCTTGGTGTGTGTGTGTGTGTGTGTGTGTGTGTGTGTGTGTGTGTGTGTGTGTGTGTGTGTGTGTGTGTGTGTGTGTGTGTGTGGGTGTGTGTGTGTGTATAACTTGGTGTGTATATAGCTTGGTGTTTGTATAGTTTGGTATCATACGGTGTTTACAAACGAAGGACAAAGCATCGCATCTCGACATTGACACACAGAAAAAAAACAAACATTTGTATAGCTATGGAGGCGTATATCAGAGAGGACATCTCTATATCTGTCAGTACGTCTCTCTCCCTCTCCTCTCTTCCCCCCCAACACTACCTCTCTGCTGGCTCTTATCAGAGACAGATGATAGTGCTGGGGTCCTGGAGTTTCCAGACCCCCAAGGTGCTGCTGGAGTTAGAGGAGTTTTCCAGATCCCAAGGCTCTATAGTGTGGCGTTTCCAGGCTCAAAGATGATATACCCTACTCTCTCACTTCTTTCTCTTTTCTTTTTCTTCCCTTTTCTGGAAAGCGGGAGGGGGGGGGGGTGTTGAGGGATGGGGACGAGGTGGGAGGGAATGGGGGAAGGGTTTAGAAAAGGGGAAGGTATTAAGGGAAGGGGAAAAGGAAGAGGGGAGGGTCGTAGGAGGGGAGTTATGTACCTCGAGAGGGATGAATGGTCGTTCGTATTGGACGAGGCAGATTGAGACATATTCCTACCATATATATGGATATAATGGTGTCTATGACTTACTGATATAAAGGCGAAAATATAATGAAAACACACGACATCTCAATACCCAGCATCATCACCTGAGTGTTGCCCATATACCAGTGTTGTTCCTGGTCCCACCGGTAGATGGCATTGAGGCCAATTTTTTGAGTCTGTATAGAAGTTTAACGTCTCTATATAAAGTCGACCACGATGACAGTCTAAACATCTTTTTTTTTCTTCTAGCAGCCTTGGAAGAAAACTCAATTACCACGAAAATTGGTCGAAATTTTGTCAGACTCTAGTGGATTAGCATGGTGAAAGGGACTGGCGTGGAATATGATAAAGTGAATTAGGTGTTCCATACGAGTTTAGACGAGTTTGCATATACATGAACATCAGGCGTGTACAGAGTTCTTGATAGTTTACTGATAAACAAATACTGGTCATGAGAGAGTTACTTGTCCATCAGGAAAAGGCATTGTGATGATGGACCAGCATATAAAGTCTGCATAGACGTAAACAACAACAACAACAAAATAACTAAACAACAAAACAACAAGACAACAACAACAAAATAACAACAACAACAACAACAACAACAAAACTACAACAACAACAAAACTACAACAACAACAACAACAAAACAACAACAACAACAACAAAAACAACAACAACAACAAAAACAAAACAACAACAACAACAAAACAAAAACAAAACAACAACAACAACAAAACAACAAAACAAAAACAAAACAACAACAACAACAACAACAACAACATCAACAACAACAACAACAACGAAAACCCTGGCCTCTCTGACAACCAGAGGCCGGAGGGGAAAAAAAAAAAAATCTTTCCAATCAGCGAAAACGTTTCGGGAGGGGCTTTTACACAATTAGCTGTGGTCATGCGCTCCCGAGAGAACACTTCGCAAGGCCTTCCACCGCCCCCAGCGCCTGGCAGATTTCTCAGCTTGAGGACGAAATCCATCTTGCGGTGACACCTCCATCGCGAATGGTGACTGGAAGGATCAGCCCAGGACTAGAAAGAGGCAGATGGTGACTGGATGGATGGACCAGGGCTGGATTGGACGAAGTAGATGGTGGCTGGAAGGAAGGATGAGTTCAGGACTGGAAGAGACAGATGGTGACTGGATGGATGGATCAGGGCTGGATTGGACGAAGTAGATGGTGGCTGGAAGGAAGGATGAGTTCAGGACTGGAAGAGACAGATGGTGACTGGAAGGATGAATCAGGGCTGGACTGGACGAAGTAGATGGTGACTGGAAGGAGGGATAAGCCCAGGACTGGAGGAGACAGATGATGACTGGAGGGACAAGTCCAGGACTGGAAGAGACAGATGGTTACTGGAAGGGTCGGTCGGTCCAGGACTGGAGGAGACAGATGGTTACTGGAAGGGTCGGTCGGTCCAGGACTGGAAGAGACAGATGGTGGCTGGAGGGATAAGCCCAGGACTGGAAGAGGCAGATGATGAACTGGAAATGTGATTTCCGATCAAGATGGATCACTTCGGTGGGTGGTGTAGTGGAAGATCATGGAAAAATGTTAATAAATGTAACGAGACGTGATTTGAGGTGGCAGACCATTACTGAAAGTGGCAGAGCGAGCATGACTGGAGAAGCAGAACTCGACTGGAAGCGACTGAGTGTAACCGGAAGTGGCGGAACATGACTGGAAGTGGCAAATGACAAACGGAAAATAGCAGAGCTAAGCGAGAAGTGGTACTTCACCAGCGGAAGAGGTGAAAAAGAATGATTGAAATCGGGTGATTGTGGCTGGAAAGACTGATCTCGGCTGAAATTGATTTTACCCTCACTTGGCAGAGAGAGAGAGAGAGAGAGAGAGAGAGAGAGAGAGAGAGAGAGAGAGAGAGAGAGAGAGAGAGAGAGAGAGAGAGAGAGAGAGAGACACGAGGTCTGGGAAACCGCAAATCACACCTAAGAAAATAAGAGGAGACCATGGACGACTAAGAGTGTTAGATCACATCTTAAATTCGGAGGCTCAGAGAGAGAAATATAAGAGACCATGATATATAGAGAGGAGACTCTCGAGCTGTGGGAAGAATTCTTGCACTTTGAAAGCTGATATAACCACCTTGAGACGGAAGGCCACAGCTAAATCATCAGCTTGAAGCTATCAATGACTCACCGCTACCGGAAAATCGTTAGCTTGAAGGTATAAGGTGAATTACTGGTGCCGGAGGAAAAATGTGTTTGCTTTTGAAAAAAAGAGGGAAAAGGATTAATGACTTGGAACGTAATCTTTGCGACCCAGAGGAGTGAATTCATGAGGTGGGGAGGGATAAGAACCCCTGTCAACACCACACTCGAAGTCCTTCGTCAACTTCGAAGTTCGGGAAACTCGGCAAGAAGCCTGACGGAGGAGGTCTGTTGTCTGATGATTCACTGGCCGCCGTGGTTTCCAGGGTACTGACGGGGGGTCTTCCTGACGGAGGTGATCTGTTCTGTGGTGATGTATTGGCCACCTACCGCAGTGGCTCCCTGACGGAGGTGATCTGTTCTGTGGTGATGTATTGGCCACCTACCGCAGTGGCTCCCTGACGGAGGTGATCTGTTCTGTGGTGATGTATTGGCCACCTACCGCAGTGGCTCTCTGATGGGGTGCTCCTGACGGAGGTGATCTGTTCTGTATTGCCACCTACAGCAGTGGCTCCCTGACGGGGTGCTCCTGACGGAGGTAATCTGTTCTGTATTGCCACCTACAGCAGTGGCTCCCTGACGGGGTGCTCCTGACGGAGGTGATCTGTTCTGTATTGCCACCTACAGCAGTGGCTCCCTGACGGGGTGCTCCTGACGGAGGTAATCTGTTCTGTATTGCCACCTACAGCAGTGGCTCTCTGACGGGGTGCTCCTGACGGAGGTGATCTGTTCTGTATTGCCACCTACAGCAGTGGCTCCCTGACGGGGAACATCTTGAAAATTGTTTTGGGTTAAAGAGATGAATAAGTGAAACGTGGAATTCATTCTCCGTAGAGTTTACTCGCTAAGAGAACTGAATAAATGAATATATTTCCATGTTTATGCAAATTTTGTAAGAGAACTGGCTGAAGGTATTCATTTCCAGTTAATACAAAATGCCATAATATATCTTCACGATAATTCATTTTTCTGTTATTGTAATGTTAATGATACACATGATTTTCTCTTCTTTTTTTTTTTTAACTTCATGGCACGCCGAAAGTATTCTCCGTAGGCGGATAACTGGGAGAAGTTAGGATGATGGATTTTGATGTCACTGATCAGAAGGAACATTAACTCTAATGATAATTAGTCTCACGACAGCGAATTACCTGACGTAAAGTCAGTGTCAGGCAGGTGATTACAGAAGGGAAGAGGGCTCAAAATGTCATGTCGTTTCAGAGAAATTTTAAACAAAATCTTTTTTTTTTCTCGTCTTACATCAGACATCTTACCAAACCTCCAAATCTCATTTTCATAAACATCATCTCACGTGGAACCTCACACCTCAGTTCATCACCCCCACCCGAACCACGTCCTACTTAACCTCATATCAACCTTCACCTCTCCACAATGGAAGGATCAAATTTCAGATGTATATTACGACTCTGAGTATAAGATGGAGAAAACGACTGTGATGAAGAGCAGCTAGTCCTGCCTGTCGCTCTTTCTGGTATGACGTGGCAAGAGAACAGAAGACCCTGGATCTTCGAAGAAGTCCATGATGGATGACTGAGGAGGGAGGGGTTCATCATGGACGAATGAGGAGGAAGGGGGTCCATAATGGATGAATGAGGAGGAAGGAGGTTCATAATGGATGACTGAGAAGAGAGTTTACGACAGGATGTCATCTCTCACCGGGACCTGGGACCCCAGTTGGCAACCTGGTAACCAGGATCAGTGGAGAGTGAGTGGTGTGGTCGGGTGATAAAGAGGACTGAAGATGGTGGGTTGAGGATGGGAGGATGACCTCGACAGTGGAGGGTCTGTTGATGAATCACTCACGCACTCATAGTGGTCCTCGAGGTAGCAGGTCCAGATGATGACGTGGATGGTTGAAGGATGATGTCTATGATGTAAAAAAAAAAAAATCCATATGGCCTCCTTGAGGAAGCGTTCACCATTTTCACCTCAAAGAGTTGAGGACGAAGCCGAGCGGTAATTGCACACAACTTTGGCTGATGGCAAAATTAATGGCTTTTTGGCCTCAGTAAATGCAAGACAAACTCTGCCAAGTCCCTGAAGGACTTTTGATAACCCTCAGGACGCCGCTGGTCCCAAGTTCAGAAGCGGGATAATTGGACAATAATTTCGCGGTGAAATTCGCCAAGTGTAGTGTTCCTCAAACGTCCATAATCAAAGTTTGAATATCTATGTCTGTCATGCCTTATATGATCGCCACTGGGCTATAACCAAAAGAATACAACGAATTACAGGAAAAATGAGATGTATTTCGTTCGTATTCGTAATGTTAGCTTTGTGAAATCGACCATAGATGGTTATAATGAACACACTATGTTGCTTTACCACAACTGGTTATAGTAAACACGTTATATAAGTTACCACAATTAGTTATAAGAAAGATGGCGTGTTGCCTCCAGTGTAGAGATCATTTTGATATCAAACGGTTAATTGATGAGTGATTTTGATGATGGGTGTGAGGGAGAGAATGATGAGGGTGTACGTGATGGCTCTTCCTAATCGCGTGTGAGGGAATTGATGAGGTGCTGTGAGTGGATCAGAAGATAGAAAGGAAATATGGATGTGGATGGATAATTTGGATAGACTGGGAAGATATGAAAGACTTTTTAACGGTAAACCATTGAGCACGACCATTGAATACGACGGTACGACCACTTGAGTACGAAGGCGCGACCCTTGAGCACGACGGTACGACCCTTAAACACGACGGTACAACCCTTGAACACGACGGTACAACCCTTGAACACGACGGTACAACCCTCGAGCACGACTGTAGAACCCTCGAGCACGACTGTACAACCCTTGTTCACTATGGTACGACCCTTGAGCACTATGGTACGACCATTAAACACGACGGCGGTACAACCCTTGGGCACGACGGTACGACCCTTGAGCACTATGGTACGGCCGTTAAACACGACGGCGGTACAACCCTTGAGCACTATGGCACGACCCTTGAGCACGACGGTACGACCCTTGAGCACGACGGCACGACCCTTGAGCACGACGGTACGACCCATGTGCATGATGGCATGCCTGTTAACCGGATCCTTTAAGTTTAAGGTGACGTGTTGGTCAAGTTTCAGATAAGACGATCTTTGACCTTTCCCGCTAAGGTCACTCAGGTCTTACCGAGAAAACGAACTTGTCTTTATAAACTTAAGACAATAAACAAAAGACAAGGAAGGAGAGACTAAAATATAACCCCTTTCAGCAAACAGTATTTGCAAATATGAATAAAATGCTTGTAAAGAAGCGATAGAAAAATAAAATAATCTTTCTTTTTATTGCGCCAAATCAAACTGCAAAAATTCTAGTATCAGAAGCGCAGCAAATATACGATTAATGTGTACATTTCATTGCCAATATTTGAGGGAGATTCATGTGTCATCTTTATGAAAAATAGCTGTCATAATCTGTGTTTGTCATACTCTGGAACAGAAAATGCTTTCAGATATCATTTTTCCAGATGAATTTGTCGTAAATGCGACAGTGTCATAATCATTTTGATGTGTGAAGTGGGTAGCGATGCTGTATGCTCTGGGGCGGGGGGGTAGCGCCGCGAATGGATGAAGGTAAGCGAGTATGAATATGTGCATGTGTATTTATGTATACGTCTGTGTATGTACATGTATGTATATGTCTCTATGTTGATATGTATATGTATATGTATGTCTATGTGCAAGTATGGGCGTTTATGTTTATATATATGTGTAGGAGTGGATGGGCCATTCTTCGTCTGATCCTGGCGCTACCTCGCTGACGCGGGAGGGAGCATGAGGGAGGGAGTTGGCACAGCAGTTAGGGACCGCCAAACGCATTGTTGCCCTATTTCAGGCCCTCCTGCAGCAGCGACGCCTTCAGCAGCCGCCACTCCCGTGTGTGTGTGTGCGTGTGTGTCTCTGTGTGTGTGTGGAGGACAGTAATGAGAGAGCCTGTGATGTCTGGCGCCCCAAACAGCCACCGTTAGGAGTGGCAAGCGTGAGTGTTTCAGACAGATGAGGGAGCTGGAGATGGGCTGAGAGAAGTGAGGGCGATCGCTGCAACTGAGGCGAGGGAACCTTGTTGGGGCTTCGCTGAGGAGGGGGTCATACAGGTCTCCCTCAGGGTAGTGAGGTTTACAGGTCCCCCAAGGGAAGCTAACAGGTCCTTCTAGAGGGAGGGGGGGTTGGTTTCAGGTTCCTTCCCCCCCAGGGGAGGGATAAAGGTCCTTCTAGAAGGGAGGCTTACAGGTCTTCCCCCAGGGGTAGTGAGGTGTACACATTCCCCCAGGGGAGGCGAACAGAACACCATCCAACCCCCCAAGGGGAGGAGGATCTACACCAAGAGTGTACAATCACACAAGACACGTATCTCAGTGACACACTCCTTTTTACCCTTGGAGGTGTGGGTGTACACACACTTGGAGGTGTGGGTGTACAACACTTGGAGGTGTGGGTGTACACCCACACCGTAGCCTTACCCTACCAATTACTGTGACGACATCAAGCATAGAATACTCACTCTCTCTCTGTACCCCACTATGCCAGCACAAGCACGACAAGTGAAGAAGAACATCCAATGAACAGATAGAAACGTAAAATATAAGTTATTGACAAGAAACTTAATCTAAAATAATAGAACGATGGGAATGAATACCTAAAAAAAAAAGAAGATCGTTTGGTTCGTAATAAGACTCCTCGACACTCATTTGCCCTCCAGACCTCGCTGGGGAACGTCTTAATTATGGAAGAGATTTATAATGTCTCTGGGCCCCCGCGAGGCCAACGGTAGGAGCAGAATGCGAGCTGAGTTCCCTCCGAATTAATTATCTCCAGCCCAAGGGCGTCTTAAACGAATTCCAAGACTGTAATCATCTTTTCCTCTGTCATGATACTTTTTGTTACAAGTGTTGTGTGTGCGTGTGTGTGTGTGTGTGTGTGTGTGTGTTTGCGCGTGTGCGTGTGTGTGTCTGTGTGTCTGTGTGTGTATTCTGGGGCTCTCCTTGTCAGCGGTGATTGAGCGAGCAGTAAGTGACTTTACGACGAGGCTGCAACGATCATAAAAAAAGAAGACGAAGTGGACTACCATGTCTTCGTGAACCTTCCTCCCGCCATGATAGAAAGGAACCCACCTTACCCTGCTACCATCATGACTATCGTATGTTGCTGGAGGGTGTCCTCTGTTGACGTGTTAATGACGCTACACGCCTCCTGTGGTCAACAGAGGGCCATTAACTCGCTCCTGTTGATCCTCTCACCTCGCTGAGGCCATGATGTTTACAACCTGACGAATCTCTTGAGTGCTGAAGAACAGATTGGCTCCTGAAGAAGGAGGAGGGGGGGGGGGGGGGTAGCCATGGTCTGTGGTGGTCAGTCAGCCATGTCAGATGGGGACCAGGGTCTTGTGGTGGTCAGTGAGTCACGTCATAAGTGGACCATGGTCTGTAAAGGTTAATGAGCTATGTTTGGAGGGGTGGGACCATGGTCTGTGGTGATCAGTAAGCCATGTCAGATGGGGACCAGGGTCTGTGGTGGTCAGTGAGTCACGTCATAAGCGGACCATGGTCTGTAAAGGTTAATGAGCTATGTTTGGAGGGGGGGGGGGAAAGCCATGGTCTGTGGTCGTCAGTAAGCCATGTCAGATGGACCAGGGTCTGTGGTGGTCAGTGAGTCACGTCATAAGTGGACCATGGTCTGTAAAGGTTAATGAGCTATGTTTGGGGGGGACCATGGTCTGTGGTGGTCAGTTATTCACGTCATAAGCGGACCATGGTCTGTAAAGGTTAATGAGCTATGTTTGGGGGGAGGGTGGAGCCATGGTCTGTGGTGGTCAGTTAGTCATATCATAAGAGGACCATAGTCTGTAAAGGTTAGTAAGCTATTTTGAGGGGTACCATGGTCTGTGGTGGTCGGGAAGCAATGTTATAAGGGGACCAGGGTCTGTGATGGTAAGTAAGCCATGTTACAGGAAGACCATAGTCTATGGTAGCCAGTTAGCTATGTTATAGGGGGACCAGGGTCTGTTAGAGGGTCTGTTATAATCTGTATTGTTTCCGAAGCGTTTGAATGCTTTTGATTCGATCATTGGGTCAATATGGTACTAAAGAGGAGTTAAGGAATTGATCAATATACTTATGATAAAGAATTTAGAAACTGATTTTAATTTTGTGGTACAGAGAGAAATTATAGAGACTAAGTTAACAATTCCTGAGATCTGATGTATTTTTTAGATGATATATATATATATATATATATATATATATATATATATATATATATATATATATATATATATATATATATATATCCCTGGGGATAGGGGAGAAAGAATACTTCCCACGTATTCCCTGCGTGTCGTAGAAGGCGACTAAAAGGGAAGGGAGCGGAAGGCTGGAAATCCTCCCCTCTCCTTTTTTTTTTTTTTCCTAAAGAAGAAACAGAAAAGGGGGCCAGGTGAGGATATTCCCTCAAAGGCCCAGTCCTCATCCTCTGTTCTTAACGCTACCTCGCTAATGCGGGAAATGGCGATTAGTATAAAAAAAAAAAATGTAAATATGGAACGAAGGTACATAGACTGTGTTTACCTCTGATAAAATGAATATAATTTTTTTCCATAATCTAAACTTTTCTGGTCATGTGTGAAGTTGCTTTAACGTTGTGTCTATTTACGAAAATGTATCATTTTCTTTCAAGTGTTGGCTATGACGATAATATATCTCAAACATCTTGCCTCGTACTTTACCAAAAGATCTCAAAGTCTCTTTAAAAGATGAAGATCTTTTTAAGGTAGTGAGAACTTGCACAGATGTGAACTATTTCTGTTTAGGTAGACACTCTAAAAGCAATATGATCATACGACGCAGATTTTGAGTTCAGCTTAAAGAATATCTATCTTCATAATGTTTTCTTCTCGTTTTCCTGACCTTCACCGAATCCACCGGTCTCAAAAACCCTTCAAAACCCTCCCTATCCCCCCCTCTCCAAAGTTCCTCAACTCCAACAAAAAAACCCCTCCCTTATCCCCCACTTCAATTGGATGGATGGGGGGGGATATCAGATCGTATATCGTATCATAAAATGCTATACTGAAGGGGAAATGTGGACTGTTGATAAGACGGATAATACTACACCTATGAATGCAAAGTTGGACCTGAGTCGTAATCACCTTATCACTCTTTACGACTTGAATTGTCCAGTTAGCTTTGCTTCGTAACGACGCACGGGATTACTAGTGTTTCAGTGTTTGAGCTGCTGTACACACAGTAAGACAAACGTAAGTTGAGTAAATACAGAGCAAAGTCTACATTAAGCAACAATGTTGGTGCACAGTTTATCCGGCAATCTAATTTCTGATCCGGACGAGTCCGGTTGTACTGTAAACCGAACACTGGATTTCCAATAAAAAAAAAAATGTTTATTTACATGAAAAACCTCTCTATTAAATTCCCAGATGCAGTGTAAATAGGGGTCAGATTAAAGCCACTAATTAAAGGTAAATAGTCCTTATGGTAGAGGGCGCAAGCATACACACACACACACCCACACACACGCACACACACACACGTACGTACACACACGTACACAAACATACACAGTGGAAGTATACATATACAAACATGAGAATCCGCCTCTGCCTCTCTCTCTCTCTCTCTCTCTCTCTCTCTCTCTCTCTCTCTCTCTCTCTCTCTCTCTCTCTGTGGACGAGGCGGGAGTGCGGGGGTTCGGGAGTTGGGGGGGGCCAGGCAGGCAGGGGTCCCCCAGCAACATTACCGTGACAACAGATTCGTTAAAAAAAATAAAAAAAGAAAAAAAAATAATAAATCCTTGCTCTAAGTTGTTTGCTAAAAAGTCTTTGAATTATTACGGTCGACTTAGCGCGAACCGACGACTTATTAAAAAGGAAAAAAAAAATGATTTTCTGAAAAATATCAAAAACTTTCATATCATCAAAGTTTCCCATGAAAATGTCGATTGATTTTTAATTAATACGCGAGGGGATGTTGCCTTGACGATATCAAATATTTCCTATATACTTTTTCTCTCTCAAATATTAACAGAAAATGCCTTTTGACATTTAATATTTTTCTAACCTACTGTTCATATCGGAAATTGTTTACAGGTAAATCTGTAAATTAGCGTCATTGTTTAATGAGAGATTTTACAAACTGTTCGTATATTTACAAAAATGACGAATTCTAACATTACGCTAAGAAATGTAATTTGAATATCTTATATAAATCACACGTGAGGCTTGGAGAGTTTGGAAAATGTAAGTATCTTTATATATGCAAATTCACGTATATATAAATTCCAGCTTGGATACGTTGTGAGACGTTGTATGAAATGATTTTTCAACCGTAACGAACGAACGTATGGAGATAAAAGAAAGCTGTGGGGGTTCACGAAGCACTTTGGGGGTTGAAGCGTCCCCAAAAATGAACTCATTTTGTCCAGCTCTGACTCTCCTCTTTGAAGCAAACAAACAAAACAGAAAAAGAAAGCTGTGGGGGTTCACGAAGCACTTTGAGGTTGAAGCGTTCCCCAAAAATGAACTCGTTTTGTCCAGCTCTGACTCTCCTCTTTGAAGCAAACAAACAAAACAGAAAAAAGTCTTTTTTTTAGTCACACGTTATTCTATTTTTTTTTTTTTTTGCCACAGGTTACTTTTGTGTTTTAATGAAAACACTCTTTCTTCTTCTTTCAGACCAACAGATGTAGTTGAGCCAGCTGTGTTTCGGACGGTTTTCTTTGGATATGAACGACAGTAAATTTCATTGTTCCACCACGAAGGGTTCGCTTGGTTCGGGAGCGGGCGAGCGAAGCTTCGAGACAAGATTCCTGTTTGAAGACTGCTTATATTTTGTGAATTATTAAGTACAGAACCATAGAGAGAACTTCCACATATCTTCGTGGATTTTATTAATATAGTCTTATATGGGTGAATGTGCTCGCTCTCCACACTAGATATATTGATGCTTCTGTCATGTGAATGAAGACCATATAAATCACTTT
>NC_092236.1:54642434-54664934 GCF_036320965.1 Panulirus ornatus
TTCCTTGTGCCGGTACCATCGTCCAGTTTATTCCCCTTGGTCCAGTGTCCATGACCCTCTGATCCACTTCTCCTTGGAGGTCCTCGTTGGTCTCGCCTTAACCCAGTAATGTGAACTGTCATGACCTCAGCTGTTGCTGTTCATCATCAGTCCAGTGTGGGTTCCTCACAGCAATGGCCAGGCTACCGAACCCTCCTCTCTCTCTCTCTCTCTCTCTCTCTCTCTCTCTCTCTCTCTCTCTCTCTCTCTCTCTCTGATTTTTTTTCTCTGGAAAAGTTAAATGCCATTAAGTGTTAAGCTTAAATACACCAGACCAGTCGTTTGCCCAACGAATCATAAACTGTCGGTCTGATCCGCAAAAAGAAAAAAAATAAAATAGATCATAAATGAAAGTATTGTCGAGTCCCATCAATTTTTTTCCCCTTTAAACCATAAGAGGATTTTAATCTATTTATTTTTTGACAATTGTGAATCAGGTTACCTCCCAGCTGGATTAGTTATGGCATTTCATTCTTTGACAAATATTCAGCGTCAGTATTAATAAGAATGTGATGGAACAGAGTGGCTCTATTCTGTGAGGTAAACATGATGGAATAGTAAGGCCATGACGTGTGAAGTACTTTGAACGTGATGGAACAGAGGAGCCACGTTGTATGAATGGTTATACACATAATGGAACAAGAAGAGCCATGTTCTATGGCTCTATACATGGTGGAACAGAGGACCCATGTTCTATGGTATATACACATGATGGAAGAGAAGAGCCATGTTCTATGGTTATACACATGATGGAACAAGAAGAGCCATGTTCTATAGCTATATACACGATGGAACAGAGACGCCAGCACGACCCATAGAAGAGGTTGAGCATGATAGAAGAGAACGGTTATATCCTATGAAGCACTGAGTGCGCGGTGACCAGAGACCTTTAGAAAGTCAAGGTTTTGAAGTAGATGTGTGGCAGCAGGGAACACCTAGCGCCCTCTGAGAAAACCGGCGCTGCCAGACGCATGATACAACGTAAACAAACCAGTAGCTCGACTGCAAACTCTTGGATTTCACATCGGTTAACGTCGTATCCTAGGCTGCTATAAGGTAGGACTTTTACCAAAACTATTGCTGAAAAAGCTGGTTGCGTCAGTCCCATATTTGTGGTACGGTGGCTTCTATATCTAACCCACTTGGGCCAGCGTCTGGAGACGATCAACAGATAACAATTCCTTAGATTTTCACGAGATAACAGAGGATGTCGATATTCGAGGGAATGAACAGCAAAATTCAGCTCAACCTGGATGATAATGGAACACGTAGCATCAAGATAAGAAATATAGATAAAAGTGAGAGATATTATTAGCTTTGATGCTCAAGATTGTTAATGTAACAAAGTAAGTGAGCCAAGATTATCTGAGGTGAGATACGTTCTTATATTTGATACCATAAGAGACGCCTCTGTCTCGCATCATCCAGCTGTTGTAACATTTATCAGCCCAGATTCCTTAGACTCGTTTATTTAAAGGATAAGAACGTTTTTAAACAGGATTTAGACTCTACTTGGAAGGCGTTTATGACTCTCGTACGTTTTTTTTTCTTTGTTTCTTGTCCAGTTCCTCAACACCGTCCTTGACTGACTACTTCGCGGCCTTTTGTCTCTGGCCTTCCTTCCAACAGCCACCGAAATCACCCCCACCTTTTTTTTCTACGCCCCTGGCTCTCTCTCTCTCTCTCTCTCTCTCTCTCTCTCTCTCTCTCTCTCTCTCTCTCTCTCTCTCTCTCTCTCTCCGGAGTTACGACCCCTAGACTCACTCGACTCTTAAGGATTTAATGTCAATGATTTGGTCGTGAATGATCTCTTCTCAGTCCTATCCGCACGCGCTGAGCCGTGACCCGTGGTCTTTGGCTTTCCAAACTCACACACACACACACACACACACACACACACACACACACACACACACACACACATTACTGGTGGCTGTGGCTTATGACAGGTAATGTGTATTGACAAGAGCTCCCGGACGTAATGTTATTATAGGTCAGTCCATTACCTCCGGCTAGGGGCGCCGCCCCTCGCTCTCTCTCTCTCTCTCTCTCTCTCTCTCTCTCTCTCTCTCTCTCTCTCTCTCTCTCTCTCTCTCTCTCTCTCTCTCTTTTATCTTCTCGTATCCACCTCTCTCTCTCTCTTCCCACCCTCCTAACTTTATTATATCCTCCTTTGATATCGTCCATTTTCCTTCCCTCTCTCATTCAATCTTCTATGCTCCAGTCTAGTTTTTGTTTCTATATATATATATATATATATATATATATATATATATATATATATATATATATATATATATATATGTATATATATATATATATATATATATATATATATATATATATATATATATATATATATATGTATACATATATATATATATATATTCGTTCTTTTTTCTTTCATACTATTTGCCATTTCCCGCGTTGGCGAGGTAGCGTTAAGAACAGAGGACTGGGCCTTTGAGGGAATATCTTCACCAAGCCCCCCTCTCTGTTCCTTCATTTGGAAAATTAAAAAAAAAAAAAAAAAACGTGAGGGGAGGATTTCCAGCCCTCCCGCTCCCTCCCCTTTTAGTCGCCTTCTACGACACGCAGGGAATACGTGGAAAGTATTCTTTCTCCCGTATCCCCAGGGATAATATATATATATATATATATATATATATATATATATATATATATATATATATATATATATATATATATATATATATATATATATATTTTGCACCAAGAGACGATCGACACCACAACTGAAAGCCGTAGAATAAGAACTAAACATTACCAAAATCTATAAAAATCTTTAAGCAATAGTGGCACATCATGCCACAAGAGTTAGGAGGTTACCACAGTCGCCCATCTTTCTATGCCACAGAGAAAACGAGGGAGGGGGGTTGGGTGAGAAGGCGCCAGACGACCACCACAGCCCAAGTGGCAGGTCTGTAAAATCGACTTTAGACCTACATCACTCACATGTGGTGGTCGTACAGTATCCACCTATATACCTCTGACGAGAGGATCTCCCTGGCCATGGCAGATGGGCAAAGAAGAGGATCTGTGTAACCAAGTATGAATTTTTACCATAGTCTACCACTAACACTGCCAACGATCAACTGAAAACGGTTCCGTAATAAGACACTTAAACTTAAGATAGCTACGTGAGATAACACTCACTTAAAACACCTACTTGAGACACTCACTTTAAAACACCTACTTAAGAGAGACACTTAACTTAAGATAGCTACGTGAGATAACACTCACTTAAAACATCTACTTGAGACACTCACTTAAAGACACCTACTTAAGACTCTTACTTAAAACACACCGACTTTTAAGACAACTCTCGCTCAGGATGCTGAAGGCACGTATAGAAGTGAGTGAGCCAGGGGGATGTAAGGGGGTGGTGGGGTGGGGGGGGGCACCCAATATATACATATATAGAGACCTGAAACTTAGTCACATTCTGTGTAAAGTATTCGTCACACGTACCTTCCTGTGGGTGCCGGATGTCGCTGTCAGACGAGATTTGCAACATCCTGTGTCGTGTCTGAGGTTATCAGAAAAGTTGATCTTTCCTTCTCCCACCCACCCACCCACCCACCCACTCGCAAGAGAGTCTGGAAAAGCAATGGAAAAAGAAAATGAATTTACAGAGAGAGAGAGAGAGAGAGAGAGAGAGAGAGAGAGAGAGAGAGAGAGAGAGAGAGAGAGAGAGAGAGAGAGAGAGAGAATGATGGGGATCTCGGTCACAAAAAAAATTTTTTCTCCAAAAAAAACTCTGGAAGTAATCGGTCGACTCCGTTGCCTCCACCTCAACCTCAACAATATCGTCTCTAACGCCAACATGAGAAGGGCTGACTCCAACAATATCACTTCTAACACCAACACTAATAGGGCTGACTCCAACAATGTCACCTCTAACGCCAACATTGGAAGGGTGAACTCCAACAATATCCCTTCTAACATCCTTACTCTAATGCCTATCTCCAACAACATCACTTCTAACACCAACACCGGAGAGTGTAACTCCAACAATATTCCTCTTAACACCAACAACGAAAGGTCTAACTCCAACAACATCGCTTCAAGCACCAACAACTAGAAGGACTAACTCCAACAACACCACTTTCTAACACTAACCCTTGAGAGTCTACCTCCAACGGCGTCTCCTCCAAATACCAGCGCTGCCACCAGCAACTCCAAATGTTCCACAGCATTTTGCTACCACACGAATACATGATGTTCGTCCCTTCTACCAATGTCTAGTGTATATGGCAGAAAGAGAGAAGAGAGGAGACAGAAAATGAGATTAAGAAAAAAAAAGATAGATAAAGATGGATAGGAAATCAAAAGAAACAAGAGCATAAAAAGGGGTATCAATGCAGATGAGAAAAACACGAAAAAAACATGGAAGAAAATAAACATAAAAGAAAGATATCGTAACAATATAAATGATGTAGGAACCCATTCGTTTATTAGACACCATGGAAAACGAAGCGTTGCTGGACACAGCTACAGTTTCCTCTGACTAAACTGCTCTGTAAATTGTGCTCCCCGGGAGCTCTTGTGGAACAGCTGGCTGATAACAGTGAAAGCAAACTGAACTCTCAGAACCTGACCAGGTTTGGACTGTCCAAGACACTTGGTAACCAAACAGCAATGCGTTTTGCTCATCCAGTCCAATTGACTGTGACTATAACCCGGTAATTAAAGTGAGGATAAATGACGTAATTAAGGAGATGAATTAGGTATATACAGTCGATGAGGGGAATACAAGAAATTAGCTGTATAATTAGCCCTTCGTAATGCCAGGGGATTACATGCATATGTAATTGCCTTTCCTCAAATTACAGTGGCTGTCTGTGATACAGTGTGCACCACCCTTCACTTATAATTACTTTTCTTCTCTCTAATTAACAGCAATTTGGAGTATGTAATTATGTCCTAACGACTCATAGGCGTAGTCTAGACTATATCGAGTCGTAGAGACGTGCGTTATCAGCTGTGCGTATTTGCGTCTCAAGTCTATGAGAAGTGCGTATCAGCGGTGCGTATATGCGTTTCAAGTCTAAGAATAGTGCGTAACAGCTGCGCGTATATGCGTCTCAAGTCTAAGAGAAGTGCGTATCGGGTGTGTGTTCTTACGTCTAATAGTATCACACACACACACACACACACACACACACACACACACACACACACACACACAGACACAAACAGACAGACAGACAGACACACACACACACAGACACACAAACACACAGACAACAATGGAATGAGACTTAGTATCTTTGTCATAATGTTCCCAGAGAGCAATACAGATCCACTCACCCACCACACTATATTCTCCTCCTCCGTGACACTTGCACAGTGCGATGGCGACCAAAAGCGCCCTTCACCAGCGCATTCGCCAGTGGCAGTCCACGCTGGGAATAGTGTCAGCTGCTGTGAGGAGGACACAGGAATTACCACGGCATAAACATAGGGCCAGTGCACACGGCCTGGCGCACTTCACAACGTAATCGAGCATATATATATATATATATATATATATATATATATATATATATATATATATATATATATATATATATATATATTTTCTTTCCCCCAGTGGAGAAGTGAGACGGTGGGGTGAGAGAGAGAGAGAGAGAGAGAGAGAGAGAGAGAGAGAGAGAGAGAGAGAGAGAGAGAGAGAGAGAGAGAGAGAGTCTCTGGGGGTGCTCCCGCTCCCCCTCCCACCTTCCTTCCTCGCTAGGCATTTAGCTGATTGGACGAGTGTGCCATGCGAATGGCCGTGACAGACAGACAGACAGACAGACAGACAGACAGACAGACACACACACACACACACACACACACATCCCTCCTACCTCCTTCCAGTCCGGCTCTCACGCGCTAAACTCCCTTCTCTCTCTCTCTCTCTCTCTCTCTCTCTCTCTCTCTCTCTCTCTCTCTCTCTCTCTCTCTCTCTCTCTCTCTCTGTCCCATCTCCTGCAGTAACCACCCATCCCCCCCAAACCATCCACAACCAGTTAGAGAACCTCTTTTTCCTTCCCTCCTTCCCTCCCTTTTTTCTTTCTTCGCATCACTCAGTTCACCAGGAACACGTACCGGGACGTGGTATCACTGAAACAGTGGAGATCAAGTGGTCGAGATGGACCACTGGAGTGTAATCTGGCACTGTGGAAGGTGTAAACACACACACACACACACACACACACACACACACACACTGTTGCAACACCTCTGGTAATAATTGTGTTGATGCAGGATTCCCTTTCGTGATATTAATGACACACACACACACACACACACACACACACACACACACACACACACACACACACACACACACATGTGGCTTCGGTACATTATACATGACAACCCGAGACTGGCCGAGAGGAAATGAGGCTATTGTGTCTTTCGTCCTGACGCCATTTCGCCATGGTAGAGGTAGCAGTCAGGTATCTATCTGTCTATCTATCTGTCTGTCTATTTATCTATATCTATTTATCTATCTATCTATCTGTCTATCTATCTATCTATCTATCTATCTATTTATCTATCTGTCTATCTATCTATCTATCTATCTCTCTATCTATCTATCTATCTATCTATCTATCTATCTATCTATCTATCTATCTATCTATCTATATATATATATATATATATATATATATATATATATATATATATATATATATATATATATATATAATGTATGTATAGATACATTTATACATTTCTCATACTTCTCCTTGTCTTTGTTGCCCACAACCAGAGAATTACAGCCTCTTAGTTAATCACTGCTGTTCTTCCTCTGTGTGTGTGTGTGTGTGTGTGTGTGTGTGTGTGTGTGTGTGTGTGTGTGTGTGTGTCATTAATATCACGAAAGGGAATCCTGCATCAACACAATTATTACCAGAGGTGTTGCAACAGTGTGTGTGTGTGTGTGTGTGTGGAAAATTCATTTAGAAACACGCAATGTGAGACGGTCTGACGAGATTGTAAATTCAAACCGACTTACTAAGTGTGTGTAAATTCAGGAATTCTGACACGTCTATGTTATATAGAAAATATGTAACTTCGCTTCCGTAGGGGCAGAGTTAGGTGGGTCTTGCCTTATGTAAGCCCGATACATATAAAGTGAGGAGGTGTGGGTGGGGGAAGTACATAACCCCAAGGGAATATGTTCGTGTTGAGGGTGACAAGTGTGTGTGTGTGTGTGTGTGTGTTTGTGTGAGTTGTTTAGTGTAGGTTGACGGCTTAGGAGGAATGACGTCAGAAAACGACAGGTGTGCAAGTTAGATAAGTCGTTCTGACCCCCCCATAATCACCTGGGTTGTTCCACAACAGCAATTTACAACATGATTTTTACATCTGTACATTCGTGTGGTTGTAAGATACAGCCACACTCTGCAGTCAAAGGAGGAGAAGAAAGAACTTTGTATATAAATTCACTCAAGTTTATATTGTAAATTCAAGTCTGGATTGTAAATCTAACTTAGGCTTTGACTGTAAACTGAAATCAAGTTTTTGTGCTGAACACTTGACGGAGGGGATTGTAGAACATTCATATACAATTCTTCCACTGAGAAGAACACTCACGTCTCACTATATAACAGAACACAAAGATCTTTTTTTTTCTATGGTTGACGAACTATATTGTATGATAAGCGCTGATGATAATATGTGGTATGCATTACTGTGTATCAAATAATATATATATATATATATATATATATATATATATATATATATATATATATATATATATATATATATATATATATATATATATATATATATATCCCTATGAGTCCACGGAGAAAATGAAACGCGATAAGCTCCCAAGTGCACTTTCGTACAATAATCACATCATCGGGGGAGATACAAGAAAGAAATATAAGTCAACTGATATACAACGAAGAGAAGTAATACATCCATATCATTGCACAAAGTTACGCACGGATGGATATCCTTCCTGCATCCAACACGGAATATGCACATAATGCTCTGCGTCTCTATTACGCAAATCCTGTGGTCTGGTTTGTGAGGGGCGATCATATGTTGCTGATGAATAATGCAAGAGTGAATGATGAATAATAATAAGGCGACTGATGAATACTGCAAGAGTGAATGATGAATAATAAGGCGAGTCTAGCTCACCGTGGGTGGACGATAGCCGATATATGGATAAAACTATACATCAACAGACAGGAAAATGGTGCAAACGTATGATTTATGAATACATTTACGAAATGTATGAATGCCTACGTCACCCCCCAACCCCCCATCCCACTCCATCCACCCATGGCCTTAGTGGATTCCATTTTCCGTCATACGTTCTGTCTTCGTTGTCTGTTGCGTCCGGGAAATTGCATATGTATGATCTGACATAGTGGTAACCGAGCGAGGTAAACATAGAGCTTAATAATGTATTTAGAAGGTTAGTGCCGAGCGGCCTTAAGGGAGGTGTTGTTGGCCCACATCCAAGACAGTGCTATGTGTGTCACTGAACCCCTCCCGAAAAAAAATATATTCTTTCAAGTACGTATGAATGTGTAGGGAATACAGATAACAGGTTCTATTGGATTGTAACGAGGTTACATGCCAACACACACACACACACACACACACACACACACACACACACACACACACACACACACACACACACAGCCTCTCTCTCTCTCTCTTTTCCAATTAGATCGCATTTCTGTACCGGACACATGACATTTTTACCCGTATCGCCCAGACCCCCGTATAGCACCTTTGATCCTATCATTTTGGAAGATGTGATTTATGAGGACGTAAAGAACATGGCCAGACGAAGATGGCATCTTCAAACGCCATATAGGTAGAGGGAGGGAGGGAGGGAAAACTTCTCCCTCCCTAGTCATTCAAACGCCATATAGTTAGAGGGAGGGAGGGAGGGAAAACTTCTCCCTCCCTAGTCATTCAAACGCCATATAGGTAGAGGGAGGGAGGGAACGTCTCCCTCCCTAGTCATTCAAACGCCATATAGGTAGAGGGAGGGAGGGAACGTCTCCCTCCCTAGTCATTCAAACGCCATATAGGTAGAGGGAGGGAGGGAACGTCTCCCTCCCTAGTCATTCAAACGCCATATAGGTAGAGGGAGGGAGGGAACGTCTCCCTCCCTAGTCATTCAAACGCCATATAGGTAGAGGGAGGAGGGAGGGAACTACTCCTCCCTCCCTAACCAAAGTCTCTGACGAGATCTTCAGTCACAGAAGATCTCAAGATTTTTATATGAAAAAAAGGCAAAGTTCTGTCGGCGGCAGAGAGAAAAAAAAGAGAGGTATAGAGCATTGTTTTCCAAGCTTTCACAGCCGACAGTGAGGTGAGGGTCGGTGGCCAGCTGGGTTTTTGATTTACTCTCACTCCCGACACACTTGGTTCTCACCCTAGTAGACATACCCCACCCTAACTAGAGCCATCTTATCGACCAACTCTTAGAGATGGATGAACAGCTGGGTGGACTTTGGACCCACTGCCGCAACCATGATTCGAACCCCATACCCTCGACCCTGGGCAGTCAGTTATCCTCGTCAATGCCTCCCAGACAGGTACGCTCAACCACCGCCAACCCACTACCACGGCGGGACACCACCACGAAGGCTACATAGGAAGGAAACGCTATCCTTACTCCTTCGTGGGTAGATCTGTGGCCAGGTCCTCTGCCCTCACACAGACTAACTGACCCAACCCCACTCATCAAACTTGCCCGATAGAGTCGAAATCTCCGGCGGGACTTTCCTGAGGTCGCGTCTCTCTCGTACTTTCCGTTTATTTAGCAATGACGAGAGGCGGGGGGGAAAATGAGGACAAGAGTTATGCCAGACGTTAGGACGAGGAAGGGGTTGAGTTGGGTTACGTTTTCATTGTGATTCTATTGCAAATGTTTATGTTATTGGGTGTTGTGTGTGTGTGTGTGTGTGTGTGTGTGTGTGTGTGTGTGTGTGTGTGTGTGTGTGTGTGTGTATGTGTGTGTGTGTGTGTGTGTGTGTGTGTGTGTGTGTGTGTGTGTGTATGTGTGTGTGTGTGTGTGTGTGTGTGTGTGTGTGTGTGTGTACTCTCCCTGTTTTATCTTGACTTACCATTCTGCAGAATATATTAATATAATTACGATCATAGAGCCAGTTACGTTCCTTACGATGCTTAATTACGACGAAATCACGTTCGAAGTCGGCCGGAAACTGTTGTATTTGCGCCTCTGTCCGTTCGACCGTGAAGGACAGGAGGACAGACAGACAGACAGACAGACAGACAGACAGACGGCCTGTCCGTCCGTCCACGGGCCTCCACTTCTGTCGAACCTTGCCTGGATCCCAGAACTCCTAGGCTTTGGGCCAGTAATTGCGGTGAGCTGGGAGCTGGGAGCTGGGAGGAGGAGGAGGAGAGAGGGGGAAAGAGGAATTTCCAGCTCTTATTGGATCCTATCCGTCTCACTTGAGGACTTGGGAGTAATTGAATATTTGGAGCAACAACTCCAAAAGGGGGCTTGAGGAGCTGCAGGTATTTTTGGTATGTGTGTTTTTTTTTTGAAGGAGGAGTTGATTGATTGTGGTTGTGAGCGACTATGAACTTCTCTGGGGGTGGGGTGGTTCAGGGCGATGTCTATTCTGGCGGGACACAGAGAATTCTCTGGGGTTATGGTGATGGTGGTGGTGTTAGGATGATGTACGTATTGGCAGCGGACGTAAACTTCTCTGGGGGAGGGTGGGTCCGTTGTGGAGGGGAGGAAGAAGGGGCGATTAATCTCGAAATCTCTGGGGGTGTCGAGGGTTCTCTGGGGGGCGGGGGTGATGAGGCCATTCATCCTAGCGACGTCGACGAGAACTTGTCCTCCTTAGATGACGTCACAAGCCGCAGGTAACACTATCTGTCCCCCAGAGAATTAACTCCTCCCCTCCCCGCCCCTTCCCCTCCCTCCCCGCCCCTTCCCCTCCCTCCCTCCTTCCCCAGATGATGAGGCCGGCTCTTGCACCAGGGCCCTGGGAAAGAATGGAAATCCTTTTTGAAGTTATTGGGGGAGCTTCGACAGACGACGACCACCAACCCCCCCCCCCCCCCCCCAAAAAAAAAGGCAGGATATTAAAAAAAAAAAGAGGAGTAAGAGGAGATAACGTTGCAGAATATTGGCGCGTGAGAGAGAGAGAGAGAGAGAGAGAGAGAGAGAGAGAGAGAGAGAGAGAGAGAGAGAGAGAGAGAGAGAGAGAGAGAGAGAGAGAGAGAGAGAGAGAGAGACTTCCTTCCCCTCCTTAAGAGATGAAGTTCATGGACATCGTTCATCCTGAGGTTCCTCCTCCCCCTCCTCCTCCTTCTCCTCCTCCTCCTCAAAAAGACACGACCCTTTTAATACCTTCGTGTGTGCGTGGCGGGTGATGTGAGTCTGGCTTAGTGCCCGGGCTGCAGTCTGGCAGCAGCTGCAGTAGGAGGAAGAGGAGGAGGAGGAGGAGGAGGAGGAGGAGGAGGAAGAAGAAGAAGAAGAAGAAGAGGAGGAGGAGGAGGAAGAAGAGGAGGAGGAAGATCAGTAGGAAGAGGGAGCTATATTGCCAACATGAGAGTTGGTTGACGGCATAGGGGTAGGGTGGATCTCTCTCAATATATATATACATATATATATATATATATATATATATATATATATATATATATATATATATATATATATATATATATATACACATTTCTGTTGTCCACGCTGATGGGGTAAAATTTACTGTCTGTCTCAAAGGTATACTTTTATCATATCTGTTATTGTCTACAAGGAAGGGGAATATTTAGGACATTGTGTCGTAAATATATACGTGTGTGTGTGTGTGTGTGTGTGTGTGTGTGTGTGTGTGTGTGTGTGTGTGCAACTGGATGTATAAGTTTCGACTTGCAATGAAATTCTTTAAACTCTTGGGAAAAAATATGAACCGCCACTTCGAAGCGATTCGAAAACGAGAACGAAGCACCAACTCTTCCTCCACCCGAAATATCATATACTAGAGATGTGAAGCTCGAACCCTGGCACTGCCATTTGTAGCGTCGTCTCTGCTTGCCACAGAGCCAAAGGCTCGCCGAAGAGAACCTTCACAAATCTTGAGACCCCGAGCCCCGGGGTTCAAAGGCCCTAAATTTGCATGTGAAATGAGAAGGTTTACGGACATTTACTTATATATATATCTTGGGACAGATTTTCGAGTTTTCATTCGAGTTTGTTTTCGAGTGAGCATAACCAGGACGATTTACCGATGCATATGTTACGCTTGTGTGTATATATATATATATATATATATATATATATATATATATATATATATATATATATATATATATATATATATATATATCTGGCTTTCCAGGAATCAAAAAAAGAAAACGGGTAAGAGGGTATTTGTTGAGTAAGTTGTGGCTGCTGAAAGGAAAGGATTTCTGTGTGATATCTGTTCGTTTCTCTGTCTGTCTGTCTGTCTGTCTGTCTGTCTGTCTGTTATGTCTGTTATGTCTCACTCTCTCCTTTTCTCTTCCTCTTTCTGTCCGTCTGTCTGATCTACTCCCTGTACTTTTCTCCTTTCTGTCTGTCTGTTTTTCCTTTCTTTCTCTCTCTTTTTTCTCTCATCTTCTCTCTCTCTCTCTCTCTCTCTCTCTCTCTCTCTCTCTATATATATATATATATATATATATATATATATTTTCTTCCCTCTCATGTCTTTCCCAATAACTACGACCCGACACATTGTAAGAGACATGTTTTTCACTTCCTCAAAAAAAAAAAAAAAAAAAAAAAGAAAAAATAAGAAAAAATCGAAATACTTTCGCTTGTTTCTCTCTCTCTTTTTTTCTTTTGTTTCCCCCCTTTCATTGACCTCTCTCTACTTCAGTTCAGGCCCCGGCCTTGATGCCTGTTTTTTTCTCTGACTGGAACGTAAAAAAACCACGTAAAAAAAAGTGTAAAAAAGTGTGTAGGAACTGGTGACCGTAAGCGGGACTTTACCGCTTGATATAAAGAACTTCGAATCCTCCTGGAACGCTTCCTCATTTCCAGCCTCATTGTGAGGAGTCTGGGAGACGCGTATTATCCACCTGGATCTCCTCCTGGAACGCTTCGTCATTTCCAGCCTCATTGTGAGGCGTGTAGGAGGACGCGTATTATCCACCTGGATCAAGTCCTGGAACGCTTCCTCATTTCCAGCCTCATTGTGAGGAGTCTGGGAGACGCGTATTATCCACCTGGATCTCCTCCTGGAACGCTTCGTCATTTCCAGCCTCATTGTGAGGCGTGCAGGAGGACGCGTTATCATCCACCTGGATCAAGTCCTGGAACGTTTCCTCATTTCCAGCCTCACTGAGATGGACGAGAGACTCTCTGTATGTGGTATATCCCACGCCTTTCCATAGGACTCTGTGGTGAGGTATGTCACGGGAGGGAGAGGACAAGGTATGTCGAGGGTGGGAGAGGACCAGCAATGTTATTGGAGGAGAGGACCAGCTATGTCACGTGGGGGAAAGGACCAGCTATGTCACGGGGGTGGGAGAGGACTGGCTATGTCACGGGGGTGGGGGGGGAGGACCAGGTATGTCACGGGAGGTGGGTGAGAGGTCATGGGAGGAGAGGACAAGCTATGTCATGTAGGGGAGAGGACCAGCTATGTCACGGGAGGTGGGTGAGAGGGGGAGGGGTGGGGCGGGGGGGGGGGGAGAGGAGAGGACCAGGTATGTCACGGGGGTCCTTCCCCTCCCCTCCCTCCCCCTCACCCCTCACCCCCGGAAATACACGGCTGTGAACACTTCCCTTGGGGGAGGGAGGTCGGGGAAGAGGAGGGGGAGGGGAAGGGGAGGGGAAGGGGAGGGGAAGGGAGGGGAGGGGAGGGGAAGTGACGTAAGACCAACCCAGCCACACGCGAAGACAATCCGACTGACGAAATGCGTGTGAGTCATTATTTTATCTTTTAAATTTTCTTTCATTGTCGCTGTCCTCTCCAGCCTCACATGGTCGTGTTGATGGGGATGGCAATGGGTATTATTGAGCGTCTGGTCGACACTGGACGATAGGGTCGACACTGGACGATAGGGTCGACACTGGACGATAGGTCGAGTCTGGGCGATGGTCGACACTGGACTCTGGTCGACACTGGACTCTGTTCGACACTGGACTCTGGTCGACACTGGACGATAGGGTCGAGTCTGGGCGATGGTCGACACTGGGCTCTGGTCGACACTGGACGATAGGCGACACTGGACGATAGGGTCGACACTGGACGATAGGGTCGACACTGGACGATAGGGTCGAGTCTGGGCGAGCGACAATGGGGGTCTAACGCATCATCCAGCTGCACTATAGGTCGATTCAGAACAGTGACCTGATCTATCTATCGAGAACAAAATAGAACAAGAACCTACCATCTATCTGGAAGAGAGAGAGAGATATGGGGGATAACACATCACAACATATCTGATGTTATAACTTAATCATACGTCTATAAGTCTCTCACAATATCATGTCTCACTCTCTCTCTCTCTCCCTTGCTTAACCTTATGATTCAAAAGACCTTTTTTTTTCTTTTGGTCTGTGACACTTAACTCATCCTCCCCTAAGCTTAATCCTTGCCAGCACTAAGCTTTACCTTCCCCCCGCACAACACAAGTCTTCATCAAGCTTATGGTTCACTTCTGCAGGCGCCACTCATGCAAATCATGCAGGCGCAGTTTGCTGCAACCAACAGTTTCCACGAACAAAACTTATTGCACACAGGACGCCGTGAAGAAGCGACGGACGTACAGACATTTCACTGAATATATATATATAATATATATATATATATATATATATATATATATATATATATATATATATATATATATATATATATATTCGTGAATTATGCATTTAACCCCAACAATAAACACAGGATTATCACTAATTCTATGGCAGACCTAATCATAATCTGTTTCATGATACGCTTGGCCAAGCAGTATTCACAAACAGCTGAGGTTTGTAAGGGAATGTTCTAATCTTAATCGGATTTGATCTTGATTCTAATTGTAAATGATATCAGACATGTGTCTATGGTCTACATGGAGAGTTACCATCGTTTAATTTTGATCCGAAATAAAGGGATTAATTCTTAAACTTGTGTTGCACACACACACACACACACACACACACACACACACACACACACAAGGGCCCCGTATAGCGTAGTGGTGAGCTATTGTTACTGACCATTAGTCAGCACGTTCCAGCCTGGGGTCGAGCCCCCATGGGTTCGAGTCTCGGGCGTGGCAGTCGGCCTACACCCAACCCGGGTGTTCATCCTCCCCATTGGCGCTGGTCGACAGCTGGGTACCTTACTTAGGCTGGTGTGTGTGTGTGTGTGTGTGTGTGTGTGTGTGTGTGTGTGTGTGTGTGTGTGGGCGCGCGCATACATAAAAATAAGGGCTTGGTACACATACACAAGTTTAATTGACGGGAGGTGGTCAACACACGAGTGTAAGATTCTTCTCTATCCCCATAAAACACAGCTTGTAATCACACACACACACACACACACACACACACACACACACACACACACACACACACACACACAAGGTCAACTGCATCATGAACCCGTGTATGTGTTCAGCATACAGGAGCTTAAAAAGTTCAATGATAGAGAAGCTTCAGGAGCTTCGAACTCCCTCTCTGCACAGCAGACATAAGTAATTACACACACACACACACACACACACACACACACACACACACACACACACACACACACACACATACACACACACACATAGGTACACACACACACACACACACACAGGCACACAGACAGACAGACAGAAAGGAAGGCAGATAGACAGACAGATAGACAGACAGACAGACACACACATACACAAAAACACAGACAGACTGACACACAAAAACACAGACAGACAGACAGACACACAAAAACACAGACAGACAGACAGACAGACAGGCAGAGAGACAGACAGATTTTTCTTCTCCCGCTTGGTTGTAGCAATGTAACTATACTTTTACAACTTCACTAAGGTCATGTTGTAAAAACCCTGTTGTAAGTTGAAGTTGTGGAACAACCCAGCGGCAGATGGCGGGGCTCAGACAGATGTTATGAACCAATCGGAACCAAAACGAAATTCAGTTGCATTTCCACTGTACGTTACCTCAGTATTCCCAATACTCTTCGTTCAGTTCAGCATTGAGGAATTCAATACTGTTCGTTCAGTTCAGCACGAGGAATTCAATACTCTTCGTTCAGTTCAGCACGAGGAATTCAACACTGTTCGTTCAGTTCAGCACGAGGAATTCAATACTCTTCGTTCAGTTCAGCACGAGGAATTCAATACTCTTCGTTCAGTTCAGCATTGAGGAATTCAATACTCTTCGTTCAGTTCAGCACGAGGAATTCAATACTCTTCGTTCAGTTCAGCATTGAGGAATTCAATACTCTTCGTTCAGTTCAGCATTGAGGAATTCAATACTCTTCGTTCAGTTCAGCATTGAGGAATTCAATACTCTTCGTTCAGTTCAGCATTGAGGAATTCAATACTCTTCGTTCAGTTCAGCACGAGGAATTCAACACTGTTCGTTCAGTTCAGCATTGAGGAATTCAATACTCTTCGTTCAGTTCAGCATTGAGGAATTCAATCCTGAAACAATAATTCCTGGTCAATGCCCAACTGCGGATTGTAGCGCCAAGCTGGAATCATTCAATTCCAATAACCATTTTCTATTTTCTTGATCCACTATTAGGCTCATAGAAAACGAGATATGGACCGGATAACAGTTGACATTATGGTCCTATGGGTATGAGTTATTTTCCAAATTTCTTTTGAATATATGATCATCCCCAGTCGTAAAGAAATTCTTCAATTTTTTTCCCAACTTTCAATTATCTTGATTTATCACAGAAATTTGGTCAAGTTCCAACTTCATATAGAGTCAGTTTCACATTAATCCTTGATCAATGGATTCTTCTCAAAGTATAATGACTTTTAAACCCATCACAGAATATATCATGTCTTAATAAAATGTCTATCCAATGTGGATGTTTAAATGTCAATGAATTTCTTTATTCGGTTCTTTTCCTGTAGTGATATTCGTCAGTTATACACCTCTGAATTGTGGGTATAAGACTCGACTCTTGTGGAGTGCAGGTGGAGTTATAGGAAGTCTAATTAATAAGGTACCAGCTCCTACGGGTATTTCCAAGTGTGGGCGAAGGTAGGCAAGGTGATCGAAGCCTTTCCTTACGTGGAGTTCTTCAACTTTACACTTTGGTATACCCTTTTTCCACCCTCTGGTATACCTCCACTTCATCCTCTAGTATACCTCCATTTCATCCTCTAATATACCTCCTCTTCATCCTCTAGTATACCTCCATTTCATCCTCTGGTATACCTCCACTTCACCCTCCGGTATACCTCCACTTTACCTTCTACTGCTCCTTCACTTCATCCATTGGTATACCTCCACTTCACCCTCAGGCATACCTCCACTTCACCATCTGGCATACCTTCACTTCATCCTCTGATATACCTTCACTTCATCCTTCGGCATACCTCCACTTCACCCTCTGGCATACCTCCACTTCACCTTCTACTGCTCCTCCACTTCATCCATTGGTATATCTCCACTTCACCCTCAGGCATACCTCCACTTCACCCTCTGGTATATCTCCACTTCATCCTCTGATATACCTCCACTTCATCCTCAGGCATACTTCCACTTCGCCCTCTGGCATAACTCCACTTCATCCTTAGGCATACCTCCACTTCACCCTCTGGCATACCTCCACTTCACTTTCTACTGCTCCTCCGCTTCACCCTCTTGTGTCGTCGGGCCATTACCCCCAGCATAAACATGGAGCGGGGCAAATAATGAGATGTTCCCCCAACAAAAGTATTACGAACAACATGGAAACATTAGCAGCCAAATTACACCTCTTGACAAGTCTCTTTTGGAAGGAAGGTTAACAACCCACTCCAGGCTTTAAGTGGGCTGTTTACTACCAAGAAGGACATTCTGGCGGAAGGAAGACTATACTTAAGGTCTTAAGTAAGGAGTAAATTCTGAGCGTCTGAACTGCGTGCGTTTCAGCGCTTGTTCTTTTTCTCGCACTGAACATGTTTTCTTCTCTTAATTTGGACCTTTGCAACATCTCGGAATACGAGGGGAAATGGTGCAGTAACCTCGCTTATCTCTTTCTAAATTTCACTCTTTATCTTTCTATTGAGCTTCATAACACAAGAATTCGGCTCTTGCAATGACATCAAACGAGCTGGGCATAACTATACATTCTCTGCGTTAATCTGGAAACCTCAACAATTGAACATCACAGAACCTGTTCCCCAAACGCTTGAGGGTGTTGTATAGACGCGGTAATCATTCCTGTGAGCAGATGTTCTATAAATATGCAGGTTTCCATTCGCCCCATTATGAAGGAAGTGATTGTATATCTGTTATGGCTTCGACTCCACATCTTTTGTAGTCAGTGGAATCAAAATCTTTTTGCTTTATTATCTCTCGTTCTATCCACCTCTCTTCTACCATCCCTTTCAGTTCGCGAAGATGATGTTTCCTTTTCTCTGTTCTACAGGGATTTTATATTTTCTATTTTCCAGCAGCTGCTGTGAGCCGTCTGCATGTATCCCTATGGCCTCTAAGACCTGGACTTGGCGGCACAAGACCACCGGCTGCATCATCCCATAGTTTTTGTGTTGAGGCCAACCACACGAGAGTCGACCGTTATAGTATTCTTTTCTTTTTCTTTCTCCTCAAAACACCGTAGTTGTTGAATCTTCCTCATCTTACGTCTTTCCCCTTTTTAACAGACTTCTTATCAATGTTCACGAAGGAGGTCCACAGTCACCTGTGGAGCTTAAGGTTAATCTCTGATCTATATACAGTCTCGTAGTTTTAATTTCCTGTCATCCAAGATGACCAAGACAAAGGAATGGTGTTGCTCGTGTTCTTTCTGCTGTGTTTACAAAGTATCAAAATGATGTAGTAGATCAAAATGATTTAGTATCCCTTTTCGTAAAATATTCATGGACACCTCTGTTGATATTCATGTGCACACTCATTGATATTCATGTACACATCTGTTGATATGTTCACCTCTGTTGATATTCATGCGTACACTTGTTGGTGTTCAGGTTTATATCTGTTGATATTCACGTAAATATTTTGATATTCACGTGCACATCTGTTGATATTAAGGTGCACATCTGTTGATATCCAGGTGCACATTTGTTCATACTCAGGTACATATCTGTTGACATTTACGTGCACATGTTGAAATTCACGTGCACATCTGTTGATACTCACGTGCACATCTGTTGATATTCACGTGCACATCTGTTGATATTCACGTGCACATCTGTTGATATTAAGGTGCACATCTGTTGATATTCAGGTGCACATTTGTTCATACTCAGGTACACATCTGTTGACATTTACGTGCACATGTTGATATTCACGTGCACATCTGTTGATACTCACGTGCACATCTGTTGATACTCACGTGCACATCTGTTGATATTCACGTGCACATCTGTTGATATTCAGGTGCACATCTGTTGGACATAATTATGTTGATGAAAGATTGGACCAACTTTGTTGATACTTCAGTAATCGTATAAGTTTTAGAGCAGGACGCTTGAGCACATACAACAGAAAAACCTTGTGTGACAAGCCTAAAGAAATGACCATTTGTTAATGACCAACGCAGTTTTGACCTTGGGTCAACCTTCTTGACCTTAGGTCAAGCGAACTGACCCCAAGGAGGTCAAACTTTACTTCACATATGGGATAAAAACAAGATTTCTTTACCTTTTTGGGAAAAGTAATGCTTATAGCAGCCTGAGAATCGTTATGTGTTGTGAAATCACAGACTTACAATCATATTACTGGTTTGTTTACATATATCGTACGTCTGGTGACGCAGTTGGCCGTTCGCCGGGCCGACTGGTTCCTGCTGCCACTCTCGTCTGCTCTAAACTTGTCCTTCTTAGGGGTGAGAGTCTGCGTAGAATTAGTGCTGTCTGACTACAGTTGCGCCATAGAATACAGCTATTCCGTTCCATCACGTTTCCCATTCATCACAGACCGTAGCTGATCTGTTCCATGATATCTAATAGCCAATCACAGATCGAAAGCTCCTCTGTTCCATCATGTATAGAACCATAGAACATGGCTCTTCTGTTCCATCATGTGTATAACCATTCATACAACGTGGCTCCTCTGTTCCATCACGTTCAAAGTACTTCACACGTCATGGCCGTACTATTCCATCATGTTTACATCACAGAATAGAGTCATTCTGTTCCATCATATTTGAATTAACCCTGACGCTGTGAAAGAAAGATATGCCCAAACTAATCCAGCTGGGAGGTAAGCTGACACACAATGGTAAAAGATAAAATCTCTCTTGTTAATGTATATATATATATATATATATATATATATATATATATATATATATATATATATATATATGTATATATATATATATATATATATATATATATATATATATATATATATATATATATATATATATATATATATATATATATATATATATATATATCTTAAAATCCGTAGTTTATGATAGTGTTAAGCAAATGACTAGGTTAGGTTAGGTTAAATTAGGTTAGTAAAGTTGAGCTACTTATTCTATTAAATGTATATATCATTCGAAAGAAGTTGAATTAGGTACAAGAGAGAGAGAGAGAGAGAGAGAGAGAGAGAGAGAGAGAGAGAGAGAGAGAGAGAGAGAGAGAGAGAGAGAGAGAGAGAGAGAGAGAGAGAGAGAGGAGGGTTCGGTAGCCTGGCCATTGCTGTGAGGAACCCACACTGGACTGATGATGAACAGCAACAGCTAAGGTCATGACAGTTCACATTACTGGGTTAAGGCGAGACAAACGAGGACCTCCAAGGAGAAGTGGATCATCTGCATGGACACTGGACCAAGGGGAATAAACTGGACGATGGTACCGGCACAAGGAACGCTGGAACAAAGAACAGAAGTGGTAGATCAAGGAACAAAGAAACACTGAATATAGTGGCCAAGGAACTTAAGTTCTCCTGCTGCTGGATCGTAGAGCAGAGGAAGGTGAATCATTTGTTTATTATGGATCACAAGTCATGAATATTGGACTATACGATGAAGAAATTGGACCAGAGACAAGGAGGAACGCATCACATCGACCACCAGGGAATCAAGGACGAGGAAGTAGAACATGGGAGGACAAGGGACGATACGCCTCATCGACCACTAGTGAGTCAGGGACGAAGAACATTAGTTCAAACTCAAGGAAAAAAAAGTTAGACGTCTTTGGATGACCAGGCGTCCTGAGTGGACCAGGCGTCCTCATACGCTCTTCCATCCCACTTGACGCCTCGTATTTCCGGCACTTAACACTTGTTTTCCTCCTGGACAAGAGAGTGTATTAAGGACGCAGCGCGGGACGCTGGACGACCCAGAGGAATGGCTTCCTGAGGGTAAACGACCTGTCGCGCTCAGGAAATTAGGCGACATTTGTGGATCTCCAGCTGGTGCAGGGGAAAGATGGCTCCCTCTCTCAAGTCTTCACCTTTTCTCTTGATTCAGCAAATGAATTCACGTTTGGCTGGGAGACATTTGAGAAATTTACTTCACACAAGAGCTATGGATATATTTACCTTACTCAAACTCTATAGATATTGAAGAGGATCATAGATGCAAGTATATAGATGACCTCTGTCTTGTCTGTTGGCTCAGGACACAGTATATCATCCTGTTGCCACCACAAATGTTTCCTGTGTTTATATCATCAGCTGAGGCAAACATCACCTGGTATAGCTGGCATGTTTCATTATATGAATGTTTCCCTTCGTGTTTCATCCCTCTTGCTCACCCCAACCATTTTTATCATTTAGAGGATTATATACAGTTTAGTCTCTGTGAGAGGCTTATGTTACATGTAGCAACGAGGCATCGCGCTGGGAGCTACGTAAAACAGGGCCAAAAAACATTTACATTTACATGAAAACATAATATGAATAGGATGAAGAAGAGTTGCCAGAGAGAGAGGTGAGTTTGAAATGACATCTGTACTTGATAGACTTTTCTCCAGTTTGATATCCCAGATACAATTCTGACATTCATAGAATTATATACTATTGTATTGTGATGTATTCTGCCATCTCATTCAGGTTATGCATCGTTGAAATTTTACGTCAGTCGAGGTCAACATTGCTGAATATGACCTTTTACGTCTTCCTGAGGCAATAAGAATCTTTCCTCCAACTGTTACACACACAGTTAAACCTCCTTTGTGTACCTGCACTTACATTTTCTGTTGCTTGCTCAGTATCTTCATTCTTTTTTTTTCCTAAAGCCAGTGGAATTTTTAGTGTCTAACTCCAAACACAGACGGAGATAA
>NC_092236.1:54669934-54684934 GCF_036320965.1 Panulirus ornatus
TTGTGGACGTGTGGGATCTCTCTCTCTCTCTCTCTCTCTCTCTCTCTCTCTCTCTCTCTCTCTCTCTCTCTCTCTCTCTCTCTCTCTCTCTCGCTCCTTTGTCTGTCTGTCTGTCTGTTTGTTTGTCTGTCTGCCAGTCTGTCTGTCTGTCTGTCTGTCTGTCTGTCTGTCTCTCTCTCTCTCTCTCTCTCTCTCTCTCTCTCTCTCTCTCTCTCTCTCTCTCTCTCTCTCTGAGTTGCCACACAGTGGTCACGTGACGCAGTAACTTGCCGGGTATTGAGACCGTTGTAATAAGGTAGAGACCAAGATGATATGGTAGAGACCACGATGACAAGGTAGAGACGAATATGGTATGATAGAAACCCACATATATGATAAGATAGAGACCTCTATGATAACGTAGAAACCTATATGATAAGGTATAGATATAAAGTAGAGACCTCTATAACAAAGTAGAGACCTCTGTAACAAAGTAGAAACCTATGTGATAAGATAGAGACCCATGTGATAAGGCAGAGACCCATGTGATAAGGTAGAGACCCATATGGTAAAGTAGGAACCTATATAATAAGGTAGGAACCTACACAACAAGATAAGAATCTATGTAATAAGGTAGGAACCTACATAATAAGGTAGAGAACCATATGATAAGGTTAGGTTAGGTTAGGTTAGCTGTTAAGAATGATAACAAGCAAGACCCATAATACTCTGTTTGTTATCATTTTCAAACAACACCATACAGAACTTTTATATCGTTGACTTTTTCCCAAAACAGTGGTCGAAATAGTGACTCTATTTCCTGGTTCTAAGCGACGCTATCTAGTTCAAAATCATCTAAAAATCTTTCTTTATTTACACCACTTCATGTAAATGTAAAACATTTACTTTTCCTCCAGCAGAGAGGCATTTCATGCAGCTTGAGCCGTTAATCTGGCTTATATTCCACATGACGTGGTTCTTGTGTGATTTATTCCAAATTGCCTTACAGAAGCCACTCATTTTTATCCTCCGTTTTACAGAGAATTTGACTTTGAAATTCATTTACGTATATATTTCGTCCATTTCCATGAGCTACCAACCACAGAGGGACTTGAAGAGAGTTCGAATATCTTCTTTCACAGAGTCTGAATTGATCCTCTGGTCTTATATATGAAACCATATCACTTAATAAGCAATGATATATGTGGATTATAATTCACAACTCCTCGCTTGGCAATGTATATACGTCTAGACCATGAATTATAGGCTCTTGAATTATACCCAGTGGATTGCTTCTAGACCGAGGCTTTCATTGTGGTATATATGATGAGTCTTAGTGGGTACTTTGTGATGAGTCCCAGTGGGTAAAAAGGGGGAGGTATTCATCATACTCAGGGATGAGTTCTAAGGCCACCAAATGTGGGTCAAAAATTCATCTCTGGTCTTTGGCTACATCAGCTGGTGCTCCGTCAAGCCCAGAGGGAGGGAGGAGGGGCGCGGGCGGGGGCGTGAGAGTGTGTGGGTGTGACGGTGGCGGTGGTGGGTGGGGACGAGGAGAGAGAGAGAGAGAGAGAGAGAGAGAGAGAGAGAGAGAGAGAGAGAGAGAGAGAGAGAGAGAGAGAGAGAGCTTCCTACATCGGCCATTATTCTTGGCTTATTAATTGAGCCGATCTCTCTCTCTCTCTCTCTCTCTCTCTCTCTCTCTCTCTCTCTCTCTCTCTCTCTCTCTCACGATAACACACGTGAACTATCTCTCACTAGCATTTCGTCGACGCCAGACAGAAGGACGGGAGGAGGAGGAAGAGGAAGAGAAGGAGGAGGAGGAGGAGGAGAAGGAAGAAGAGGAGGAAGGGGAGGAGGAAGAGGAGGAGGAGGAGGAGGAGGAGAAAGCTTAAATCGGACCTGGCGATGCTTAACTTGCATATCCTTCGCGTCCCTAACCCTTCGTTCTCTTGATCAAGATAAGCGGGCCGCTAAAGCTTGTGTGAGGGTGGCTCTCGCCATCTGTCTTCAGACTCGTTCGTCTACGCCAGCCATTCGTGTCATGACGTATTGCCTCCTTCTGTCTCCGGTCTGTCTATCTAGACACACTCCCCCCACACCACACTCCCTCCCTCTCCCTTTACAGCTTCCCAGATCCAGCCTCAACCTCAAACCTCTACGCTAAGGCTTACTGCTTATCTCCACAACAACCTCAGCTATGCTGTTAGTTTAGGTCGACCTCTTCCTCCACATTAACCTCAGCTAAGCTGTTCGTTCAGTTCTACCTCTTCCCCCACGACCTCAGCTAAGCTGTACGTTCAGATCTACCCTTCCTCCACAACCTCAGCTAAGCTGTACGCTCAGATCTTTTCCTCCATAGCCTCAGCTAAGCTGTAAGTTCAGATCTTTTCCTCCATAGCCTCAGCTAAGCTGTAAGTTCAGATCTTTTCCTCCACAACCTCAGCTAAGCTTCTCGTTCGGATCTGCTCTTCCCACCCAGCCTTAGCCTTGTATCTGCTTCCCATAGTTTTTTTTCTTTCCTGAAGAGAATAACCACACGAGGATTGACCGTTATGACAACCCCGCTTCGTCCCAGAAGACCACTGCTCCTTTCTTTTTTTCTCCCGTTCTTCCGTCTACCAATAGACTTTCTACCACACCACCTTTTAAGAGTTAAGCCACCATCCCAGTCGTCTGGGGCTACGCCAGAGATGTGAGGTTATACCCCAGAGATGTGATATCATACCATAGAGATGTGAGATTATACCCCCAGAGATGTGATATCATACCATAGAGATGTGATATCATACCCCCAGAGATGTGATATCATACCCACAGAGATGTGAGATTATACCCAGAGAGATGTGATATCATACCACCCAGAGATATGATATCATACCACAGAGATGTGAGATTATACCCCCAGAGATGTGAGATTATACCCCCCAGAGATGTGAGATTATACCCCCCAGAGATGTGAGATTATACTCCCCCAGAGATGCAAGATTATACCCCCCCAGAGATGTGAGATTATACCCCCCAGAGATGTGAGATTATACTCCCCCAGAGATGCAAGATTATACCCCCCCAGAGATGTGAGATTATACCCCCCAGAGATGTGAGATTATACCCCCCAGAGATGTGAGATTATACCCCCAGAGATGTGAGATTATACCCCCCCCCAGAGATGTGAGATTATACCCCCCAGAGATGTGAGATTATACCCCCCAGAGATGTGAGATTATACCCCCCAGAGATGTGAGATTATACCCCCCAGAGATGTGAGATTATACCCCCAGAGATGTGAGATTATACCCCCCCCAGAGATGTGAGATTATACCCCCCAGAGATGTGAGATTATACCCCCCAGAGATGTGAGATTATACCCCCCAGAGATGTGAGATTATACCCCCCAGAGATGTGAGATTATACCCCCCAGAGATGTGAGATTATACCCCCCAGAGATGTGAGATTATACCCCCCAGAGATGTGAGATTATACCCCCCAGAGATGTGAGATTATACCCCCAGAGATGTGAGATTATACCCCCCCCAGAGATGTGAGATTATACCCCCCAGAGATGTGAGATTATACCCCCCAGAGATGTGAGATTATACCCCCCAGAGATGTGAGATTATACCCCCCAGAGATGTGAGATTATACCCCCCAGAGATGTGAGATTATACCCCCCAGAGATGTGAGATTATACCCCCCAGAGATGTGAGATTATACCCCCCAGAGATGTGAGATTATACCCCCAGAGATGTGAGATTATACCCCCCCCAGAGATGTGAGATTATACCCCCCAGAGATGTGAGATTATACCCCCCAGAGATGTGAGATTATACCCCCCAGAGATGTGAGATTATACCCCCAGAGATGTGAGATTATACCCCCCCCAGAGATGTGAGATTATACCCCCCAGAGATGTGAGATTATACCCCCCAGAGATGTGAGATTATACCCCCCAGAGATGTGAGATTATACCCCCCCCAGAGATGTGAGATTATACCCCCCCAGAGATGTGAGATTATACCCCCCAGAGATGTGAGATTATACCCCCAGAGATGCAAGATTATTATTGGCGGTTCTCATAACGTTAGAGTTCGCCAGCACTTGCATCACTGTGAGGCAATATGTTTTATAACCCGCGTGGCATTTCCTTCAATAACACTGGCGCAGTTTACGTGACCGAGGTGGTAAAATGTGCCATCTATCGATAGGAGAAAGAAGTCTCAAGGACTTTTAACCCTTAAGCCTTTAAAACCTTTAAACCTTTTAACGTTTTAACCTTTAAACCTTTTAACGTTATAACCTTTAAACCTTTTGACGTTTTAACCTTTAAACCTTTAAACCTTTTAACGTTTAAACCTTTAAACGTTTTAACCTTTAAACCTTTAAACGTTCTAACCTTTAAAACTTTTAACGTTTTAACCTTTAAACCTTTTAACGTTTTAGCCTTAAACCTTTAAACGTTTTAACCTTTAAACCTTTTAACGTTTTTACCTTTAAACCTTTTAACGTTTAAACCTGTAAACCTTTAAACGTTTTAACCTTTAAACCTTTTAACGTTTTAACCTTTAAACCTTTAAACGTTTTAACCTTTAAACCTTTAAACGTTTTAACCTTTAAATCTTTCAACCTTTTAACGTTTAACCTTTTAAACCTTTAAACCTTATAAACCTTTTAACCTTTAAACCCTTAAAAAGTTTTAACCTTTAAACCTTCAAACATTGTAAACTCTAAACCCTTAAAATCTTTTAACCCTTAAACTTTTTAAAGGTTAAACCTTTTATAAAAGTTTAAACCTTTAAAAAAATCTTTAATCAATAGAATTAGAAAAAAAATGAATAATTGAGAGTAGAATCAGATTGATCAAAGACTCAAAAGAAATAGAGAAGTGGTAAAATCATTATAGAGACAATGATTAAGTGAATAACGAATGAAGAAAGGTAGACAAAAATAACGAATGAAGAAATGTAGACAAAAATAACGAATGAAGAAATGTAGACAAAAATAACGAATGAAGAAATGTAGACAAATATAACGAATGAAGAAATGTAGACAAAAATAACGAATGAAGAAAGGTGGACAAAAATAACGAATGAAGAAAGGTAGACAAAAATAATGAATGAAGAAATGTAGACAATTCCAATATTTCAGTTCTGGCGTCTTTAACGTGACTTGGAAACAGGTGAAACACGACTTGATTCTGTTCAGTGATAAACATAACATGGGCCAGAACCTACCTCATGTCCAGGTCATAGCTAGAGGGGGACGAGAGAGAGGAAAACGTAAGGTATACTTTCACATCTCTGGGGGGGTATAATCTCACATCTCTGGGGTATGATCTTACATCTCTGAGGGTATAATCTCACATCTCTGGGGGTATGATCTCACGTGGGGGTATGATCTCACATCTCTGGGGGTATGATCCCACATCTCTGGGGGTATAATCTCACATCTCTGGGGGTATGATCTCACATCTCTGAGGGTATAATCTCACATCTCTGGGGGTATAATCTCACATCTCTGGGGGTATAATCTCACATCTCTGGGGGTATGATCTCACATCTCTGGGGGTATGATCTCACATCTCTGGCGTCGCCCCCAGACGACTGGAATGGTGGCGTTTTTATGAACAGCAAACCCAACACCATCAAAATCATTCTTTCCACCTTAATCAGCAGCTTTGGGCCGATCCAGGCGTGGCTTGGGGACGCGCGCCAGCGAGAGAGAGAGAGAGAGAGAGAGAGAGAGAGAGAGAGAGAGAGAGAGAGAGAGAGAGAGAGAGAGAGAGAGAGAGGTGGAGGTGGTTGCGGGGGGTGTGTGGTGGTATGGTGGTGGTGTGAGGGGTCTTCCTCCTGCATAAGACCCCAAGGTAATGTCCCAGAGGTATGATCCCACACCCTCATACCCTCTCTCTCATCCCCACTCGCGTCGCGCCCCCGCGCGCCTCCCTCCCTCTCTCTCTCTCTCTCTCTCTCTCTCTCTCTCTCTCTCTCTCTCTCTCTCTCTGGGCGTTTGATCTTGTCGACAGAGCCTCTGGACAGAAAGCAATTGCCCAGGACGCACGTGTTGAGTGTGCTTGAGGATTGAGAAGCCTTCGTCCCGCTTCCCCATGGGTGCTTGATGGGATGAGACTATTGGCCATTCCCCCCAAGACACACACACAGACACACACACACAGACACACAGACACACAGACACACACACACACACACACACACACACACACGCTTGCCATGACCCCAAAGCTTTTCTTGTCAGACTCGTCCATTTGAAGGGGACGAGGTACATCATGTTGGTGTACCGTTCGTCTACACCGATAGGGTACGTAGTGGGTACCTCAGGGTACACTGTGGGTCTTTCCCTACCGCTTCCTAGCTGCTAGGTGGGGTGTGAGGTTGAAAGTGGTGCTAGGTGGGGTGTGAGGGTGTGGAGTGGTGCTAGGTGGGGTGTGAGGGTGTGGAGTGGTGCTAGGTGGGGTGTGAGGGTGAGGAGTGGTGCTAGATGGGGTGTGAGGGTGTGGAGTGGTTCTAGGTGGTGTGTGAGGGTGAGGAGTGGTGCTAGGTGGTGTGAGGTTGAGGAGTGGTGCTAGGTGGGGTGTGAGGTTGAGGAGTGGTGCTA
Organism: Panulirus ornatus; assembly: GCF_036320965.1. Classification (NCBI taxonomy): domain Eukaryota; kingdom Metazoa; phylum Arthropoda; class Malacostraca; order Decapoda; family Palinuridae; genus Panulirus; species Panulirus ornatus. Next base: position 54,676,526 of record NC_092236.1, read on the forward strand.
GGTGGGGTGTGAGGTTGAGGAGTGGTGCTAGGTGGGGTGTGAGGGTGTGGAGTGGTGCTAGGTGGGGTGTGAGGATGTGGAGTGGTGCTAGGTGGGGTGTGAGGTTGAGAGTGGTGCTAGGTGGGGTGTGAGGGTGTGGAGTGGTGCTAGGTGGTGTGTGAGGTTGAGGAGTGGTGCTAGGTGGGGTGTGAGGTTGAGGAGTGGTGCTAGGTGGTGTGAGGTTGAGGAGTGGTGCTAGGTGGGGTGTGAGGTTGAGGAGTGGTGCTAGGTGGGGTGTGAGGGTGTGGAGTGGTGCTAGGTGGGGTGTGAGGGTGTGGAGTGGTGCTAGGTGGGGTGTGAGGTTGAGAGTGGTGCTAGGTGGGGTGTGAGGGTGTGGAGTGGTGCTAGGTGGTGTGTGAGGTTGAGGAGTGGTGCTAGGTGGGGTGTGAGGTTGAGGAGTGGTGCTAGGTGGGGTGTGAGGTTGAGAGTGGTGCTAGGTGGGGTGTGAGGGTGTGGAGTGGTGCTAGGTGGTGTGAGGTTGAGGAGTGGTGCTAGGTGGGGTGTGGGGCTGAGGAGTGGTGCTAGGTGGTCAAGATGGGTGAGGTGACTGCGAGGTGGAGTGATGCAGGGAGAGGCGTGTGAGGAGGGTTTGGGAGATGGAGCTTGGTGGTCTAGCTGGGAGAGACGGCAGCTAGGGAATGCTGCTGGGAGAGGCTGGGGGCTGAGACATGGCGTTGTTGTTGCTATTGTTGTTGTTGTTGTTGTTGTTGTTGTTGTTGTTGTTGTTGTTGTAAACCTCCCTACAACTCAGGAGGTGCTGGGAGGCCCTATGCTCTAGGGCGGGCGCCTCCCCTGCCCGTGGTGGTGAGGGGACCTAAGCACTGGGACTAAGGGGGGCTGGGCTTGTTATCCCACCAGGCCCCACCTTTCTCCCCCCACCACGAGAGCCAGGCTCCCACTGTGGGACGTGGAGAAAAGAGATACAGGGCGGGACAAACGCTCGTCAGGAGAACGAAGCCCAATCAATCTGTTGGAGGGACTTGAGGAGAAAAGTTCCAGCAAACTCCTCGGCGGGCGGGGGAGGAAAAACATAAAAGCCTCAGGCAACCCCCAAGCTCTGACTCTCTAAGCCACTGTGAACCTCCTAACAAGAGGATCTGTGAAGCCATGGAGGATCCGAAGCCTTTTCCAAGAAAACAAACAACAGGGGCGATACGTCTCCTTATAGAAACAGTGTTGACATCAAACGAACCTCTTTATAAATTCTACTTCAACATGCCGTCTATTGTAAACGAAATTGTAAAAGATGCTTATTTACGCGTGAGAATACATATCGTATAAAGATATAAGCAATTCATCTCACTCACAACGTAAACATCGCACATCATCCATCGTATAAACATATATACATCACGCATCCACATCGACGTAAAAACATCACACATCGCCCACCACATAAGCATCAGGACATCACCCACCACATAAACACCATAACATCGCACATCACCCACCATATAAACGCCAGAACATCACACATCACCCACCACACAAACACCAGAACATCACACATCACCCACCACATAAACACCAGAACATCACACATCACTCATCATAGAAACATCACACATCACCTATCATACAAACCCCCTTAACCTACTAAACACAGTCCCTCTCCTCACATCTCCAGTAACCATAAAGTAACAAGCTGGTAACATTAACCTGTCTCGTAGAGACTGAAAAGTGCCACATGAACAATGAGCTGCTAGCTCACTTCTCTTGTTCATTTAGTTCGTCAGGTAATATGAAACACATTCTCGCTAATTAACTCCACATTGGGTATATTTTTCTGGACGTAAATCTTTGTTCAGTGAGTTGTGAGGTGGAGTAGGGGAACAAGTCTTGATGATTAGTGTAAATTGAAGCGTAAATTGATTCTAGGATGAGTTTCGTGCCAAACTCGACGAAGAAGAGGAGGAAGAAGAAGAAGAAGAAGAAGAAGAAGAAGAAGAAGAAGAAGAAGAAGGAGAAGAAGAATAAGAATAAGAAGAAGAGGAAGAAGAAGAAGAAGAAGAAGAAGATGAAGAAGAAGAAGAAGAAGAAGAAGAAGAAGAAGAAGAAGAAGAAGAAGAAGAAGAAGAAGACGAAGAAGAAGAAAGAAGAAGAAGAAGACGAAGAAGAAGAAGAAGAAGAAGAAGAAGAAGAAGAAGAAGAAGAAGAAGAAAGAAGAAAGAAGAAGAAGAAGAAGAAGAAGAAGAAAACACCGGCCGTACTCAAAACTTTGAGCCAACCATAATATATGTAAATGTACGTAAGTGAAGCGAGAGTTTTGTGAATATAGGTGAGCCGAGTGTTTTGTAAATGTAAGTGAACCGAGAGTTTTTGTAAACATAAGTGAACCGAGAGTTTTGTAAATATAAGTGTACAGAGTGTTTTGTAAATATAGGTGGACCGGGCGTTTAGTAAATATAAGTGAACTGAGTGTTTTGTAGATATAAGTGAACAGAAAGTTTTGTAAATATAAGTGTACAGAGTGTTTTGTAAATATAAGTGAACCGAGAGTTTTGTAAATATAAGTGAACCAAATGTTTTGTAAACGATGCTACAGTGTGTCATAATGCTTTTTTTCCCCCCTCGTCGATTTTTCTTTCATCTTAATAACCAGGATGGAGGATGTGATCATCAGGATGACTGGATGCACGAGAGAGATTGGATCAAGTAAAGCGTTTCTAGTTAAGTGCTTCTGGTAAAGCTTATATATATCCCCTTTTGGGTATACATCTCTCTTAAGCCCCTTTGGGTTATATCTCTCTCAGTCTCCTTTGGGATATATCTATCCCACTTAAGCCCCTTTGGGATATTTGGGATATATCTCTCTCAAGCCCCTTTGGGATATATATCTCTCTCTCTTAAGCCCCTTTGGGATATATCTCTCTTAAGCCCCTTTGGGATATATCTCTCTTAAGCCCCTTTGGGATATATCTATCTCACTTAAGCCCCTTTGGGATATTTGGAATATATCTCTCTCAAACCCCTTTGGGATATATATCTCTCTCTCTTAAGCCCCTTTGGGATATATCTATCTCACTTAAGCCCCTTTGGGATACTTGGGATATATCTCTCTCAAGCCCCTTTGGGCCACATCTCTCTTAAGCCCCTTTGGGATACATCTCTCTTAAGCCCCTTTGGGATACATCTCTCTCCTCCATTCTTGCTGCCTTCGCCAACTCTATCGCGCGGTCTTGTCGTATCTCTTAAAGGCGCGTTGGTGGTGGTGGGTTCAGGGGTGAGGGGAAGGATGATGGCGAGGCCTGTGTCCCAGCTGCGGGTACATGACTTTCCGATTTCCACCCCCGTCAGAGGCCCTGACAGCATCACCTGCAGGTTGAGGCGATCAGGCCCCCAGAGTTGTCGCCTGGGGAAGGGCTGCGTCCTCCTGCTGGTGAAGGAGGAGGAAGAGGGCTTTCCTCTCTCTTCCTTTTTTTTTGTGGTGGTGGTGGTGGTGTTTAAAAGGGAAGCCCTGTGGTAGTAGGGGTGGTTTTATAGGTGGGGCGGGCACCTCCTCTTCGTCAGTAGGGGGGTGGTCTTTAGAGGAGAGCCCTGCGTCAGAAGTGGTGGTCTTCTAGGGTAGCACCTCCTCTTCTTCGTCAGTAGTGGTGGTCTGAGGGGGTTGCTCCTCCTCTCTGTTAGTAGGGGGTGGTCTTATGAGGAGCTCCTGTCCGTCAGTAAGGATGGTCTTATGGCAACCACTCCCCGCCATCAGTGGTGGTCTATGGCAACCACTCCCTGCCATTAGTGGTGGTCTTATGGGGTCACCCCTCTTCGTCAGTAGTCGTGGTATCATGTGAGGGACACCTCACCGTCAGTAGGAGTGATCTTATGGGTGACAACCTCTCTCTCTTTCAGTAATGGTGGTCTTATACAGATTCCTCTCCGTCAGGAAGAGAGGTCTTATAAGAACCCCGTCCCAGCCAGTAGGGGGTGGTCTTATAGGGTGGTCTTATAGGGTTACCTCCCTCCGTCTGTAGTGGTGATGTCATGGGGGCCCTATCTCTCTCCTTCCGTACGGGGTTGGTCTTACTGGGTACCCTCACCTTCTCCGTCAGAAGAGGTGGTCTTAGGGTGGGTCGTCTCTGACGCTGGCGTCTCTCCTAACATAAACAAAAAAGAATAATGTCGCTGAGATGCTAAAGTTAGCGACAGACGACGTGCTTCACTCGCGCTCGGTTCATAAGCAAAATCAAGTTTGAAAACTTCACATTTGGGGAAAGAGAAAAAAACTTTTAGAGACTAAGTTGCTGCCAAGAAACTGACGTTGTGGAAGAAAATTACTAACTTATTGTTGTGCTACTGTGACTTTTCCAGTGGGGGCTGATGTCAGCAGAGGATATATATATATATATATATATATATATATATATATATATATATATATATATATATATATATATATATACATATCATCTCTGGGGATGGGGGAGAAAGAATACTTCCTATGTATTCCCTGCGTGTCGTACAAGGCGACTAAAAGGGGAAGGAGCGGGGGGGCTGGAAATCCTCCCCTCGCTTTTAATTTTCCAAAAGAAGGAACAGAGAAGGGGCCATGTGAGGATATTCCCTCCAAGGGCTCAGTCCTCTGTTCTTAACGCTACCTCGCTACCTCATGGTTCTATAGTTATCATTAGTTGTATCACGAGGAAAATGAAATACGATAAGTCGCCAAGTGCACTTTCGTGTAATGATCACATCATCAGGGGAGATACAAGAATGGGATATAAGACGTAGAACAGTCAGTTTCCTCGTGTTTCAGCTGACAGCATCAGCCAAGAATGTAATGTCTATATGTAAGAGAGAGAGAGAGAGAGAGAGAGAGAGAGAGAGAGAGAGAGAGAGAGGAGAGAGAGAGAGAGAGAGAGAGACCTGAGGCAATCCCCCCCTTTTACCAACTGGCCCACTGAGTTTGACCCCAAGCGATCAACACGACCACGCATGAACTCCAAGGGGAACGTGGACCTCAGGTACAGACATTACCTACGCTACTGGTCTCATGATCTACACAAGACGTGGACCACCATTCTCGTTTCTTTGAAGTTTATACATCGACATTGGGAGCAGTTTCAATGAAGCTGTGCAGGGTTTATTTGCCCTAAACGTCTCACACAATTTCCAAAATATTTTGACAATGAACATAGGGCATTTGATTCGCAATTCATTTCATGAACGAAAGCGTGTGGCGAGACAAACTGTTTAAAAAAAAAAAACTACATCAGATGGCTAGTGAATGTGAAAGATACATTGATCTTCAACAAACAGTGTATTAAACCAAATACTCTGTCTTCCCAAACATCCAGTATCCAACTTACATCAAACATTCTTCTTCTCCTTCTCTAAGTGTTTACTCTCAAGTTCATCTTCCCTCCCGAACTCACTCATCCATAAAAAGCATCTCGAAAATGATACCCCTCATGCATTCCCTTCCTCCTCTTGGAGTATGTACACCACTCCACCCTTACTGTCACAAAGACCCTCTGGCTTACTAGCCTTCTGGGTACACTTCACACTCCTCCTCCCTCACCCCCTGTTTATCAGTAAACACAGTGAGTGTTTTGGTCCTTTATAAAGCCCTGGTTATTCTAACCTCCCATTCTCTCATCTTGTGATTAACTTGGCCATGTGTGGCCTTCACCTTGTCCTCCTCTCTGTAGATAACAGGACGAGTGATAGAGTAACTATAATCTATTAAAGAAACTATGATACGTTTTCTGATCAAGTCCGACGCTGGGTTTGAAAACAATGACGTAGGCTTCGACTACTATTTACTCTACAGGTCCGGGTCATCTGGCGAGCGGAAAACGACACAAACCTGACCACATCCTGCTCAACTGACCACTGGAAACGACACAAGCTGGACGAGCAACACCTGATCTCTCATACTGCAGGTGTGAGGAATCCACAGCCAACGGGTCTCGTGTGAGCCGTGTCTGTGGTGACTCCTCCTCTTCCTCACGCTGGAGTCACATATGTGCTACGTGGAACCCCAGAACGCGACTAACAGAAGACCCGGCCGTTCGCACGGTGGTTCGAATCATGGAAATGCTATGATATGGGTCATTAGTGTCCTACCTCTAAATGTATTCCATCCGGGTCAACTGAGGCGTTCCAAATCAATTCACGTCTTGATTACCAAAGCCGATCCTTCTTTTTTTCTTCTTCTTCTTTCACGTTGGGTCGGGTCTATTGCCAGCTTTGGGGGTCCATGGTCGAACACAAGAGCTTTCTTTGCCCTAGATCCAGGGAGAGTCTCCAAAGCGCCAACGTCTTCCTAGACTCTCTCTCTCTCTCTCTCTCTCTCTCTCTCTCTCCCTCTCTCTCTCTCTCAGGGCTTAAGTTCCCCCAAACACACAAACGCTGTTAACTCCTGAATCGACAACTTACCGACAGCGCCTCCCTAACTTTTGGACTCAAAAATGCCTCCTCCAAGGAGGAGGGATATATTTAGCTCACGCAGAATTACGGAGGGACACACACTGTCTTCTTCACGGTGAAATGGGTTCCACAATCGTCTCCAGTCACAAGGGACCTGGCTGGCTCCTCTCTCTCTCTCTCTCTCTCTCTCTTCTCTCTTCCCAGGTGTGGATGAAACTCTTAAATACGCACCAGTCAGCCAGCCCCTTAATAACGGTGAATGGAACACCAACCAAGTAGGTGCACGTGGAATCTTAAATTCTGTAGCTTTTGTTCACCTCCCGAAACACACGTTCGCAGTGGCAACACGACCCTGGCGCATCGGACGTGTTCTCTTGACTCTGTTGAAGGACCGTTCACTGGATGAATGTCCCACCTGAAGCCCACTTCAAATCCCGTCGGGAGAGAAAGTCACACATGGCATAGATATATCGGGACGATGCTGCCCCATCTCAGACACTGGCTAAGGACGCCCAGAGATATATGAGTCTCGTGACGAAGTGAAAAATTCCCTCGTGAATTCATTCGTTAACAGTAATATTCTGTGACCAGCATCTGGTCGAAGGTAGATAGCAACAATACCTCCAGATCAAAAAAATTCGAGATGACCCAAACACTTGGATCTAGATCCAAACCTGTTCACTGACACAAACACTTGGCTCTAGATCCAAACCTGCTCACTGAAACAACACTTGGATTTAGAGATCCAAACCTGTTCACTGCTACCAGACATCTCCACGGTTGCAGCTGGCAAGAATGGGGTGAATAAAATCCAATGGGTGAGTAAAGAGGCGGGATAGTTTGGACTCGGAGAGTAAAGTAATAGGGTGAGTCAGGGAGTCTTGGGGTGAAGAAAAGAAATAGTCACGACTTCTTGTGTATAGGAAGCAAGGAGCTTGTAAACAAGGGACGAAATAGACAATACACAAAATGCGATGGAGAGTATGTGGACTCATGTATGTGGGGGAAAGGATGAGAAGTTATCATGAAACAGATATATTATGAGGACGTGTGTGGCGAATAGGCAGATCCAGACGAAGCTTCACATTCCCCGAAGTTCCAACAGCCGCCAGGAGCTCTTTCGAGGTAGCATAGGCTACCTTGAAGGGCCTCACCGACGGGTGTTGAGGCGTCGGAGGCCCACAACCACAACTATCTCGAAGACGCACGCCACATCATAGATAAACAAGGACTGCACCACAGTAACCTCCACGATCAAACACACCAACCGAAGCAGGACTCTGCCCAGGGGCATGACATCCCTGAAGAGGAGGAGGAGGAAGGCCATGTCCTTCGACACTTGCGTCACCATCGTCAGCAGAAGCGGCAGGCGCAGGAGGGTCCGATGAGGTGGTGGCTGGTTAGGATCCCTGGGCTGATGCAGGATCAGTAGCACCTGCGTCTCCACCATCACCAGGGCCTGCATGAAGCTGAGGAGCAGCTTCTGGAGCACCGTGGCCTCAGGCAAGTGGAACTCGAACTCCACCACCAAGTGCAACAGGACCCAGTGAAAGACTAGAATCAAACCCTCAATCACCACCAGGGACATCTACAGCTAAAGCTACCTCCAGTGCACTACAGTCTCCAAGATCCTGGGCATTATAATTCTTTTTATGGCCTTTATTTATATCCAATTTCTCTGAGATATAGCATGGATAGAAAATGGCCAGAGAGGGGATATAGTAGACGAGGAGGAAGTTCCGGGAAAAAAACGGGAAAATGGCTCAGGTGTTGAGAGAAGACTGAGGATCATCGTACTGTGTCACCGACTACAATGTCACGTTGGTAAACCAGCGAAAAGTCCTTGGAATAAAAAAAAAAATCTCACTAAAATATCGATGAATTTACTTATTTTTTTTTAAGATTTTTTTCGTGGATTTTTTTTTTTTTCATATGGGTTCTAAGAGGGTCGAGTGAAAAGACTGTGAATGACAAGTTTTTGGAGAATCTTAGGATGAATGAGTATTC